>NW_027590726.1:0-150000 GCF_964213995.1 Mustelus asterias
CTTTCGGACGCATTACTTTCCATTAGGTCACTCTTGTGCACAGCGACCAATACGACCCCTCACGAGCGGATGTTTGCGTTTCCCAGGAAGTCCTCCTCGGGTACTTCGCTCCCGGATTGGCTGATGTCCCCGGGACCCGTCCTGCTTCGGAAGCATGTCCGGACCCATAAGGCAGATCCCTTGGTCGAGGAGGTCCAACTGCTCCATGCTAATCCCCAATATGCTTATGTAGCGTACCCTGATGGGCGGGAGGACACGGTTTCTGTCCGTGACTTGGCACCCGCGGGTGCCCCGGAGGTCACCACGTCCTTCCGCCCCACGGTCCCTGGTGTCGTCCATTCGGAGACTGCTACGCCTCTTCCTCCCTCAGTCCCTGTCCCCAATGTAGTGCGCCCAGAGCCCGTGGCAACCCCCCACCCCCCAGCTCCGGTTCCCACTGTTCCCCATACGCCACCAGGGCCACTGCTCATTCCTCTCGCCCCTATGTACAGCTCGCTTGAGTCGCCGGAGCCGTCGCCACGCAGTACCCGACGACTGGACGGGACGACGGATCGGTCCGCTTCACACCACCCAGCGCCTTCTCTCGACGCTCACTGTACGGAGCCTGGGCCGACATCGCTCCCTGCTCGGACGACTCTGCGACCTGCACTACGACGATCGCGACGACGGATCAAGCCACCGGTTCGTCTGGACTTGTGATATTGTTTCCACTTCACCCCCGTGTTGTTTTTTTAAAAGGAAGGGGTGAATGTGGTGGACCTCAGTTGTGCCTTTGTCCTATATGGACCACCGTTGTGTGTGTTTGTCATACCTGGACACATCCCCTTCCAGTTTGGTTCCTCCCCTCAGCACCTAGTATAAAGGTGGCTGTCTCCTCCCCCTTGTTCAGTCCAGGTCGGTTAATTGTTGGGATCTGCTCCTGATTCTGTTGTGAATAAAAGCCTACACTTATATTGGCATATCGGTAGTCTTTCGCCTTATTGATAGCGCATCACAGAGTAAATCTCCCTCTGCACTGTCCCCATCAAACACTCCCAGCACAGGTACAGCACTGGGTGAGATACAGAGTAAATCTCCCTCTGCGCTGTCCCCATCAAACAATCACAGGAAAGGCACAGCATGGGGTTAGATACAAAGTAAAGCTCCCTCTACACTTTCTCCATCAAACACTACCAGGACAGGCACAGCACGGTGTTAGGTACAGAGTAAAGCTCCCTCAACACTGTCCCCATCATACACTCCCAGCACAGGTACAGCACTGGGTTAGATACAGAGTAAATCTACCTCCTCACTGTCCCCATCAAACACTCCCAGCACAGGTACAGCACTGGCTTAGATACAGAGTAAATCGCCCTCTGCACTGTCCCCATCAAACACTCCCAGGACAGGCACAACACGGGGTTAGATACAGGGTAAAGCTACCTCTACACGGTCCCCATCAAACACTCCCAGGGCAGGTACAGCACGCGGTTAGGTACAGGGTAAAGCTCCCTCTACACTGTCCCCATCAAACACTCCCAGAACAGGTACAGCACTGGGTTAGATACAGAGTAAATCTCCCTCTGCACTGTCCCCATCAAACACTCCCAGGACAAGCACAGCATGGGGTTAGATACAGAGTAAATCTCCCTCTACACTGTCCCCACCAATCACTCCAAGGACCGGCACAGCATGGGGTTAGATACAGGGTAAAGCTCCCTCTACACGGTCCCCATCAAACACTCCCAGGGCAGGTACAGCAGGGGATTAGATACAGAGTAAAGCTCCCTCTACACGGTCCCCATCAAACATTCCCAGGACAGGTACAGCACGGGGTTCGATACAGAGTAAAGCTCCCTCTGCACTGTGATCCGCGATTGATTCACACGGGAGGCTAGGACGTACCCGGGAATAAAGGCTTTTATTCACAACAAGATTGGAGCACACTACTTAACAATACTATCCCAGACTAAGGGCTACTAGGATGTAGCACTGACCTTTATACTCCTGTAAGACGGCGGAGCCTACGGAGTGTACCACATAAACAATGATAACAGGTGGAACACCCCAACCCTAACCCCAACAGTAACAAAAGTAACATATGTACAAGAATCCATAGTGGTAACTATCTATGGTTCACCACACACTGTCCCCATCAAACACTCCCAGGACAGGTACAGCACGGGGTTAGATACAGTGTAAATCTCCCTCTGCACTGTCCCCATCAAACACTCCCAGGACAGGTACAGCACGGGGTTAGATTCAGAGTAAAGCTCTCTCTGCACTGTCCCCATCAAACACACCCAGGACAGGTACAGCACGGGGTTAGATTCAGAGTAAAGGTCCCTCTCCACTGTCCCCATCAAACTCTCCCAGGACAGGTACAGCACCGGGTTAGATACAGGGTAAAGCTCCCTCTACACTGTCCCCATCAAACACTCCCAGGACAGGTACAGCACAGGGTCAGATACAGAGTATCCAGGTCGCATCCCAGTAATTTTTTTCCTCTTTCTAGTTTAATAGTATCCTTTCTATAATAGGGTGACCAGAACTTTGCACAACATTCCAAGTGTGGCCTTGCTCATGTCTTGTCCAACTTCAACAGGACGTCCCAACTCCTGTGTTCAATGTTCTGACCAATGAAACCAAACATGCTGAATGCCTTCTACACCACCCCATCCACCTGTGACTCCACTTTCAAGGAACTACGAACCTGTAGCCCTAGATCTCTTTGTTCTAGAACTATCCCCAATGCCGGACAATTTACGGAGTACATCCTGCCCCGATTTGATCTACCAATATAAAATGAAGTGACAATTGTCTCGTTTTTCCCTTTGGGACCGCGTGTCCCAATCTGTTATAGACTCATAGAGTCATAGACGTTTACAGTATGGAAACAGGCCCTTCAGCTCATCTTGTCCATGCCACCCCTTTTTTAAACCCCGAAGCTATTCCCAATTGCCCGCGTTTGGCCCATATCCCTCTATATACATCTTACCCATGTAACTATCTAAACTATCTTTTAAAAGGCAAAATTGTACCCGCCTCTACTACTACCTCTGGCAGCTTGTTCCAGACACTCACCACCCTCTGTGTGAAAAAATTGCCCCTCTGGACCCTTTTGTAACTCTCCCCTGTCACCTTAAACCTATGCCCTCTAGTTTTAGACTTCCCTACCTTTGAGAAAAGATATAGCTTACTCCTTGCAAATGTCCAATCTCTAGAAAACAAGCTCGACGAACTTAGAGCTAGACTCACTTTCCAAAAAGAACTGAGGGACTGCTGTGTACTCTGTTTCACAGAGACATGGCTCACTCCTGCTTCACCGGACAGTGCCCTCCAACCAGAGGGCTTCTCAATCCATCGAATGGACCGCATAGCGGCCTCAGGCAGGGCTCGGGGAGGTGGGGTCTGCTTCCTAATCAACATCTCGTGGTGCCTAGATGTAGCAACACTGGCAACTTTCTGCTCATGATGTGGAGATGCCGGTGTTGGACTGGGGTAAACACAGTAAGAGTTTTAACAACACCAGGTTAAAGTCCAACAGGTTTATTTGGTAGCAAATACCATTAGCTTTCGGAGCGCTGCTCCTTCGTCAGATGGAGTGGAAATCTGCTCTCAAACTGTTTGACCTTCCATTCTCCTGATGGCAGTTTACATCCCACCCCATGCAGATGTGAAGATCGCACTGGACAAAATATACACTATGAATAGCCTTGACACAAAACATCCTGAGGCCTTGTTCATTTGTGGCCGGGGACTTAAGTCAGGCCAAGCTCAAGAGCGTTCAACCAGGTTACCACCAACACATCTCCTGTTCCACCAGAGGCCCAAACGTTCTAGACCACTGCTCCACAAATATCAAACACGCCTACCGCTCTATCGCCTGCCCACACTTTGGCAAATCAGATCACAAGGCTGTGCTCCTGTTCCTGGCTTACAAGCAAAAACTGAAGTGGGAGAATCCATCAAAGAAAGTCGTGCAATGCTGGTCTGAGGAATCGGATGATCTCCTACGGGGCTGCTTGGAGTCAGTGGACTGGTCAGTATTTAAAAACTCTGCGACCAGTCTGAACGAGTACGCCACTACAGTAACTGACTTCATTAGTAAGTGTGTAGAAGACTGTGTGCCAAAGAAGCAAATCTGTGTGTTCCCCAACCGGAAACCATGGATGAACAGGGATATCCACTGCTTGCTGAAGTCCAGGTCTGAGGAGTTCAAGTCAGGCGACACTGACTTACACAAGAAAGCCAGATACGATCTAAGAAGGTCAATCTAAGATGCCAAAAGACAGTACTGGGCCAAGCCAGAATCCCAGGCTAGCCACACCGACCCCTGCCAACTATGGCAAGGTCTGCAAGACATAACAGGCTACAAGATGAAGGCATGTAAAATTGCCAGCTCCAACACACCCCTCCCTGACGAGCTCAATGCAGTCTACGCCCATTTTGAGCGAGATGTCAGCGAGAACAAGCCCTCCACCCTGGAAGAACCTGTATCTGAGGTCACCATTGCAGATGTCAGAGCTGCTTTCTCGAAGATCAATCCACGGAAAGCAACTGGCCCGGATGGGGTACCCAGACGAGCACTCAGATCCTGTGCGGATCAGCTGGAGGTATTCACAGACATCTTCAACCTCTCTTTCCAACAACCTGAGGTCCCTATCTGCTTCAAGAAGATGACCATCATTCCAGTACCCAAGAAAAACCAAGCAGCATGCCTGAATGACTATCGGCCGGTAGCTCTGACATGCGTCATTATGAAGTGCTTCAAAAGGTTAGTCATGGCACGAATCAATTCCAGCCTCCCGGACTACCTGGATCGTCTCCAGTTTGCCGACCGCCGCAACAGGTCCACAGCAGACACCTTCTCTCTGGCCCTGCACTCAACGCAGGAACACCTGGATAACAAGGATGCCTATGTCAGACTCCTATTTATTGACAATAGCTAAGCCTTCAACACTATCTTCCCACGAAACTCATCTCCAAATTCCATGACCTGGGCCTTGGCACCTCCCTCGGCCACTGGATCCTGAACTTCCTACCTCACAGACCACAATTAGTAAGGATAGGCAACAACACCTCCTCCACGATCATTCTCAACACCGGTGCCCCACAAGGCTGTGTTCTCAGACACCTACTATACTCCTTATACACCTATGACTGTGCGGCCAAATTCCCCTCCAATTCAATTTTCAAGTTTGCTGATGACACCACCATAGTGGGTCGGATCTCAAACAATGATGAGACAGAGTACAGGAATGGGATAGAGAATCTGGTGAACTGGTGCGGCAACAATAATCTCTCCCTCAATGTCAACAAAACGAAGGAGATTGTCATCGACGTCAGGAAGCATAAAGGAGATCATGCCCCTGTCTACATCAATGGGGACGAAGTAGAAAGGGTCGAGAGCTTCATGTTTTTAGGTGTCCAGATCAGCAACAACCTGTCCTGGTCCCCCCATGCCGACACTATAGTTAAGAAAGCCCACCAATGCCTCTACTTTCTCAGAAGACTAAGGAAATTTGGCATGTCAGCTACGACTCTCACCAACCTTTACAGATGCATCATAGAAAGCATTCTTTCTGGTTGTATCACATCTTGGTATGGCTCCTGCTCTGCCCAAGACCACAAGGAACTACAGAACGTCGTGAATATATCCCAATCCATCACGCAAACCAGCCTCCCATCCATTCACTCTGTCTACACTTCCCGCTACCTCGGCAAAGCAGCCAGTATAATTAAGGACCCCATGCACCCCGGACATTCTCTCTTCCACCTTCTTCCGTCGGGAAAAAGAAACAAAAGTCTGAGATCATGTACCAACCGACTCAATAACAGCTTCTTCCCTGCTGCCGTCAGACTTTTGAATGGACTTACCTTGTATTAAGTTGATCTTTCTCTGCACCCTAGCTATGACTGTAACACTACATTCTGCACTCTCTCATTTCCTTCTCTATGAACGGTATGTTTTGTTTGTATAGCGTTCAAGAAACAATAGTTTTCACTGTCTGTTAATACATGTGACAATAATAATAAGGGCTGCAGGGAAACTGGGAATGGCAGGTCAGTGAGCCTCACATTTGTATTGGGTAAGTTGTTGGAAGGTATTTTGAGAGATAGGATCTACAGGCAGTTAGAGACGCAAGGACTGATTAGGGACATCAGCTTGGCTTTCTGAGTGGGAAATCATGTCTTACAAATTTGATTGATTTTTTTGAAAGGGTAACCAAGAAGTTAGATGAGGGCAGTGCAGCTGGTGTTGTCTACATTCTCCAACAACTTACCCACTACAGATGTGAGGCTCACTGGCCTGTAGTTCCCAAGCTTTTCCCTGCAGCCCTTCTGAAACAAAGGTACAACATTTGCCACCCTCCAATCTTCAGACACCTCATTTGTGACTATCGATGATTCAAATATCTCTGTAAGAGTTTTAACAACACCAGGTTAAAGTCCAACAGGTTTATTTGGTAGCAAATGCCATTTGCTACCAAATAAACTTGTTGGACTTTAATCTGGTGTTGTTAAAACTCTGACTGTGTTTACCCCAGTCCAACGCCGGCATCTCCACATCATCAAATATCTCTGCCAGGGGACCTGCAAATTCCTCCCGAGTGTCCTGGGATACACTTCATCACGTCCCAGGGATTTATCTATCTTGATGTGCTTTAAGACTTCCAGCACCTCCTTCTCTGTTATATGTACAATCCTCAAGACATGATTTGATTCCGATTTGATTTGATTTACTATTGTCACATGTATTAACATACAGTGAAAAGTATTGTTTCTTGCGTGATATACAGACAAAACATACCGATCATAGGGAAGGAAAGGAGAGAGTGCAGAACGTAGCGTGACAGTTACCGCTAGGGTGCAGAGAAAGATCAACTTAATGCAAGGTAGGTCCATTCAAAAGTCTGGTGGCAGCAGGGAAGAAGCTGTTCTTGAGTCGGTTGGTGTGTGACCTCAGACTTTTGTATCTTTTTCCTGACAGAAGAAAGTGGAAGAGTGAATGTGTGGGGTCCTTAATTATGCTGGCTGCTTTGCCGAGGCAGCGAGAAGTTTAGACAGAGTGAATGGATGGGAGGCTGGTTTGCGTGATAGATTGGGATATATTCACGACCTTTTGTAGTTCCTTGCGGTCTTGGGCAGAGCAGCAGCCACACCAAGCTGTGATACAACAGAAAGAATGCTTTCTATGGGTGCATCTGTAAAGGTTTGTGAGTGTCGTAGCTGACATGCCAAATTTCCTTAATCTTCTGAGAAAGTAGAGGCGTTGGTGGGCTTTCTTAACTATAGTATCGGCATGGGGGACCAGGACAGGTTGTTGGTGATCTGGACATCTAAAAAGTTAATACTGGGAGACTTTAATTTCCCGAACATAGATTGGAATATCCCTAGGGTAAGGGGATTGGATGGGGAGGAGTTCGTTAGGTGTGTTCAGGAGGGTTTCCTGACACAGCATGTGGACAAGTCTACAAGAGGAGAGGCTGTACTTGATCTGATACTGACCAATGAGCCTGGACCGGTGTCAGATCTCTCAGTGGGAGAGCATCTTGGGGATAGCGATCATAACTCTATCTCCTTTATGCTTGCATTGGAAAAAGAGAGGATCAGGCAAGCTGGGAAAGCGTTTATATGGAGTAAGGGGAAATATGAAGACATAAGGCAGCAAATTAGAGGAGTAAATTGGAAGGAGGTATTCTCGGGGAAATCTACTGAAGAGAGGTGGCAGTTTTTCAAGGAATGTCTGTCTAGTGTTCTACAGGACAATGTTCCGAGCAGACAGGGAGGAGTTGGTAGGTTAAAGGAACCGTGGTGCACGAAAGCTGTGCGGGACCTAGTCGAGAAGAAAAGGAATGCGTACAAAAGGTTCAGAGAGCTTGGCGAAGATAGGGATCTAGATGAGTATACGGCTTGTAGGAAGGGACTAAAGAAGGGAATTCGGAGAACCAGAAGGGGTCACGAGAAGGCCTTGGCAAGTAGAATTAAGGAAAACCCTAAGGCGTTCTATAAATAAGTAAAGAGTAAAAGGATGAGACGTGAAGGAATAGGGCCTATAAAAGGTGAAGGCGGGAAAATCTGTGCGGAACCAGTAGAAATGGCAGAGGTGCTCAATGAGTATTTTGCCTCGGTTTTCACAGAGAAGGACCTGGGTGGATGTACTGTGGGCTTGCGGTGGACTGAAAAGATTGAGTATGTGGACTTTAACAAAGAGGTTGTGCTGGAATCTTTGAATGTCATCAAGATAGATAAGTCGCCGGGTCCGGATGGGATGTACCCCAGGTTACTGTGGGAGGCGAGGGAAGAGATTGCAGAGCCTCTGGCGATGATCTTTGCGTCGTCGATGGAGACAGGAGAGGTGCCGGAGGATTGCGGATGTGGTTCCTATTTTCAAGAAAGGGAATAGGGATCGCCCAGGAAATTACCGACCGGTGAGTCTAACCTCAGTGGTTGGTAAGCTGATGGAGAAGATCCTGAGGGACAAGATTTATGAGCATTTGGAGAGGTTTAGTATGCTCAAGAATACTCAGCATGGCTTTGTCAAAGGCAGATCGTGCCTTACGAGCCTGGTGGAGTTCTTCGAAAATGTGACTAAACACATTGACGAAGGGAAGGTGATGGATGTGAGTGTGAGGGAACACTTTGGATCCAGTGATCATAATGCCATTAGTTTCAACCTGATCATGGATAAGGATAGATCTGTCCTCGGGTTGAAGTTCTGAACTGGAAAAAGGCCAAATTTGATGAAATGAGAAGGGATCTGGGAAGTGTGGATTGGCACTAGCTGTTCTCTGGTAAGGATGTAAATGGAAAGTGGGAGGCCTTCAAAGGAGAAATTTTGAGAGTGCAGAATTTGTATGTTCCTGTCAGGATTAAAGGCAAAGTAAATAGGAATAAGGAACCTTGGTTCTCGAGGGAGATTGTAACACTGATTAAGAGGAAGAGAGAGTTGTATGAAATGTACAGGCAGCAAGGAACAGATCAGATGCTCGATGAGTATAAAAAGTGCAAGAAGCTACTTAAGAGGGAAATCAGGAGGGCTAAAAGAAGACATGAGGTTGCTTTGGCAGACAGAGTGAAGGAAAATCCAAAGAGCTTCTATAGGTATGTTAGGGGCTAAAGGATAGTGAGGGATAAAATTGGTCCTCTTGAAGACCAGAGTGGTAGACTGTGTATGGAACCAAAAGAGATGGGGGAGATACTAAATGGTTTTTTTGCATCCGTATTTACTGAGGAAACGGGCATGGAGTCTATGGAAATAGGGCAAACTGGTAGGGAGGCCATGGAACCGTTACAGATTAAAGGGGAGGAGGTGCTCGCTGTCTGGAGGCAAATCAGAGTGGATAAATCCCCAGGACCGGACAGGGTATTCCCACGGACCTTGAGGGAAGCTAGTGTTGAACTTGCAGGGGCCCTGGCAGACATATTTAAAATGTCAGTATTCACGGGGGAGGTGCCAGATGATTGGAGGGTGGCTCATGTTGTTCCGTTGTTTAAAAAAGGTTCCAAAAGAAATCCGGGAAATTATCGGCCAGTAAGTTTGACGTCGGTGGTGGGCAAGTTATTGGAAGGTGTGATAAGAGATAGGATCTACAAATATTTGGATAGACAGGGACTTATTAGGGAGAGTCAACATGGCTTTGTGCGTGGTAGGTCATGTTTGACCAATCTATGAGAGTTTTTCGAGGAGGTTACCAGGAAGGTGGATGAAGGGAAGGCGGTGGATGTTGTCTACCTGGATTTCAGCAAGGCCTTTGACAAGGTCCCTCATGGGAGGTTAGTTAGGAAGGTTCAGTCGCTAGGTATACATGGGGAGGTAGTAAATTGGATTAGACACTGGCTCAATGGAAGAAGCCAGAGAGTGGTTGTGGAGGATTGCTTCTCTGAGTGGAGGCCTGTGACTAGTGGTGTGCCGCAGGGATCGGTGTTGGGTCCATTGTTGTTTGTCATCTATATCAATGATCTGGATGATAATGTGGTCAATTGGATCAGCAAGTTTGCTGATGATACAAAGATTGGAGGTGTAGTGGACAGTGAGGAAGGTTTTCAAAGCTTGCAGAGGGATTTGGACCAACTAGAAAAATGGGCTGGAAAATGGCAAATGGAATTTAACGCAGACAAGTGTGAGATATTGCACTTTGGAAGGACAAACCAAAGAAGAACGTACAGGGTAAATGGTAGGACTCTGAAGAGTGCAGTTGAACAGAGGGATCTGGGAATACAGGTACAGAATTCCCTAAAAGTGACGTCACAGGTGGATAGGGTCGTAAAGAGTGCCTTTGGTACATTGGCCTTTATAAATCGGAGTATCGAGTATAAAAGTTGGCGTGTTATGGTAAGGTTATATTAGGCATTGGTGAGGCCAAATTTGGAGTATTGTGTACAGTTTTGGTCACCTAGCTACAGGAAGGATGTAAATAAGGTTGAAAGAGTGCAGAGAAGGTTCACAAGGATGTTGCCGGGACTTGGGAAGCTGAGTTACAGAGAGAGATTGAATAGGTTGGGACTTTATTCCCTGGAGCGTAGAAGATTGAGGGGAGATTTGATAGAGGTGTATAAGATTTTGATGGGTATAGATAGAGTGAGTGCAAGCAGGCTTTTTCCACTGAGGCTAGGGGAGAAAAAAACCAGAGCGCATGGGTTAAGGGTGAAAGGAGAAAAGTTTAAAGGGAATATTATGGGGGGCTTCTTCACGCAGAGAGCGGTGGGAGTGTGGAATGAGCTGCCGGATAAAGTGGTAAACATTTTTAACATTTAAGAAAAACTTGGACGGGTTCATGGATGAGAGGGGTTTGGAGGGATATGGTCCAAGTGCAGGTCAGTGGGACTGGGCATAAAATGGTTCGGCAAAGACAAGAAGGGCCAAAAGGCCTGTTTCTGAGCTGTAATTTTCTATGGTTCTATTCTTCTTCTATGGAAAGCGGTAGATGTGGTTTATTTGGATTTTAGTAAGGCGTTCAATAAGGTCCTCCATGCAAGGCTTCGAGAAAAAGTGGAGGGCATGGGATCGAAGGGGCTGCTGCCCTGTGGATCCAGAACTGGCTTGCCCAAAGGAGGCAGAGATTGTGTATCGATGGGTCTTTTTCTAAAAAGAGGTTGGTCACCAGTGGTGTGCTCCAGGGATCTGTTCTGGGACCCTTGCTGTTTGTCATTTTCATAAATGACCTGGATGAGGAAGTGGAGGGATGGGTTGGTAAGTTTGCCGATGACACGAAGCTTGGTGGGGTTGTGGATAGTCTGGAGGGATGTCAGAAGTTACAGAGGGACATAGATAGGATGCAAGACTGGGCGGAGAAGTGGCAGATGGACTTCAACTCAGAGAAATGCGTAGTGGTCCATTTTGGCAGGTCAATTGGGATGAAGGAGTACAATATAAAGGGAAAGACTCTTCGTACTGTGGAGGATCAGAAGGACCTTGGGGTCCGGGTCCATCGGACTCTAAAATCGGCCCCGCAGGTGGAGGAGGTGGTTAAGATGGCGAATGGTGTGCTGGCCTTTATCAATCGAGGGATTGAGTTGAGGAGTCCGGGGATAATGATGCAGCTATATAAGACCCTCGTCAGACCCCACTTGGAGTACTGTGCTCAGTTCTGGTCGCCTCACGAGAGGAAGGATGTGGAAAAGATTGAAAGGGTGCAGAGGAGATTTACAAGGATGTTGCCTGGATTGAGTGGCATGCCTTATGAGGATAGGCTGAGGGAGCTCGGTCTTTTCTCCTTGGAGAGACGTAGGATGAGAGGAGACCTAATAGAGGTATATAAGATGTTGAGAGGCATAGATCGGGTGGACTCTCAGAGGCTTTTTCCCAGGGTGGAAATGGCTGCTACGAGAGGACACAGGTTTCACTTTATTGCAGTGTGAATGTAAACCGACTTGTTACACGAGGAAATAAACTTTAAAATAATCTTCAAAACATTGCAAATGTTTTTTCGTGTTCCAAACCTGCTTGTGTGCATTCCTCTGTGTCGATTATAGACCTGAGTTTGCACATTTACCATAAATCTAATGAATAACAAAGAGAGTTGGACAGGTAGGAATTTATTTAAACATGCACACTGTTGATTTATTCCTCTCGCTGTCCCTTAACCAGAATCAGGGTGTTCCCACTTTCTCCAGGGTCCCTGCACTATTTTGCTGCTGTAATTTTTCATCCATTCACGGGATGTTGGTGTTGCTTCCAAGGCCCAAATTTATTGCCCGTCACTAATTACCCCTTGAGAAGGTGGTGGTGAGCTGTCTTCTTGACCCACTGCAGTCCATGAGGTTTAGGTACGGAATTTGGGAGGGAGTTTGGGTGCTGTTTGGGAGAGAGATTCAAGAGTTTGACTTAGTGACAGTGAAGGAACAACAATATATTTCCAAGTCAGGATGGTGAGTGACTTGGAGGGGTTCTTGCAGGAGGTGCTATTCCCGGGCATCTGCTCGGCTTGTCCTTCTAGCAGTGATGTGGTCTTGTGTTTGAGAGGTGCTGTCATTCACATTTGGCAGCAGGATATCACTAACTGCTGCATTTTACACTGAACCTGAGATTCTGGGCCTGATTTTACCATTTTCATTCGAAGTGCCGAATCTGGGCGTAATGCAGATCCGACTTAGAAATCTGCTTTCAGGCCCCCCCCCCCATACGCTGTCAGCCATCTCCAGTCCCATTCGCGCTGTGGGCGGGGCTTAGCGCGGCCGAAACGATCGGAGCTCTGACCTGCGCAGTTGGAAAAAAAGTTGAAAAAGCGCGCCTGTCACATCACTCCCAGGCCGGGTAATGCCTCCCCCTCGCCCCCACAGACATTGCCCCACCCACACAGCATTACAGACCCACCTATCCCCCCACCCTCCACCACCCAGAACAATTGCGAATCCCTCCGCCCTCCCCCACCGCCCCCCCCTCCCCCGCCCACCCCCACCGCCCCCTCCCCTCCCCCCCCCCCCCCCCCCTCAGCAGCACACCTGCAAGTGCTCACTTGCTTTCCCCCAATGCTAACAAGCAAACTGCATGGAACTTGCTGGAATGTTCTGTCAAACTGCCTGCAGCTGATCTGCCCTAACGAAGGGCAGCTCCATAAAAAACTCCAGGCAGGACAGGCAGGCAGTACAGGACAATGTGCGCACGACCAGCCCCCGATTTTCTGAGGACGACTTGGGGAGGCTGCTGGATGCAGCTGAGGCGAGGCGGGCCACCCTCTTCCTCCCAGGAGGACGCAGACCCAGGGGGGCTGATGACCATGCGGCCTGGGAGGCAGTCGCCGCCTCGGTTAGTGCCAAGGCACTGGCCCCCCGAACCGTGAGGCAGTGTCGGAAAAAAATCAGTCACCTCATCCGGGTAGCAAGGGTGAGTGCTGAACCCCATTCAGCATGCTCCCCCATATCTCCCCCAGATCCTCCTATTCCCAGCACCCTGCATGCTTCCAGCTCCTGACCCCCAAGCACCTCCTTCCTTTCCCCCCAATGAGCCCCACTGTGTTTGCCCTCTAAGGGTCACCACCTGATTCTGTGCATGAGTCACGCCACCATTTATTTCATGGTTCCTTCTGTCTCCACAGAAGAAGACCGAGCACAATACCCGTGAGAGGATGAAGACAGGGGGTGGTGAGCCAGACCTCCAGGTCCTCACCCCGTCCAAGGAGCGGGCGCTGGAGCTCACCAGAGATGGGGAGACGCGGGCTCTTAGCGACAGCATGGTCGGTCTGCCATCCAGACGTGAGCACCTGTCATTCCTGCACTAACTTTGAGGCAACCTCTTGGGGGCACGAGTTTCGGGTGCAAGGGGCAAGGAGTAAAGGAGATGTATTGAGTGGGTGCCTGAAACTTACTGCCCGGGAAGGTCGTGGAAGCGGAAACTACAGGGACATTTAAGGGGCATCTCTACAGCTATCTGAATGGGATGGGAACAGAGGCATATGGGGGCAAACAAATCAGATGGGCAGCCTGGTCGCTACAGGGTTGGATGTCCGAAGGGCCTGTCCCTGTGATGCAATCGTCTGGGTTCAGTGTTCTATGTTCAAGAGAGCCATGTGATTCGTGTGTTTGGCCTCCCGGATTCCTCTCCCTCCCTTGCACTTAACCTTGTGTCCTGTGTTTCTGGGACAGATCCTGATGCCCCAGGGCCTTCTGGACCGCAGGCCCCGGATACAGCTCCCAACCATCCTGGGACCGAGAGCTCGGACGAGTCCTCGGAGGATATGGGTGAAGGGACCTCCGAGGGAGGCACCGTTTATCCATCAGCTTCTACCTCAAACCACCATCGCAGAAACGGACACGTCGGTGGGTCCGGTTAGTGTTGAGGCTTCTGGGTCACAGCTGCTGATGTACATCGGGTGGAGGAGGAAACGTCCGAGGCCTCTGGCATGCGGGGGCTTGCTGGAGGTGAGGACACAGCTGGCCCCAGGCTACATGCTGGGCCTCTGAGATCACTTCTCCCTCAGCTGCTGGAGATGCAGCAACGGAGCCAGGGAATGCAGGAGGGGCTGACGGCCACACTGGACCAACTGCGAGGCTGCTGGGAGGAGTCCCAAGGCTTTCAGGTGGACCAGCTATTGGCTGTCATGCATGCTTCCAATGCCAACACTGCAAGGATGGCATCTGCAGTGGAAAGCCTGGGGCAGGGGATCCTCACCATGGGTGGCAGGCTCCAAGCAATGGCTGAGTCACAGCAGGTCATAGCAGAGGGACTGTGAGCAGGCGACTTGAGATTCTGCGGCCCATGGCTGAGAGGCTCGAGAGCTTGCAGGAGACCCAGAGGGACAGCACTGAGACACAGCGGGCAATGGCAGCAACCCTTGAGAAGGTGGCCCAGTCTCAGAGGGCCAGGGCTGAGGGCTTGCAGAGCATGGCCCAGTCTCACAGGGCACTTGCTGCGGCCATTGAGAGATGGCCCACGACTCAAGTGGCCATCGTGGAGGGGTCGACCACCATGGGTAAGACGCAGGTGGTCCTCCAGGACTGGCAGTGCCAGGTGACGCCGGAGCTTCTGGAGCTCACTGCAGAAGCACCAGTGGAGTGACCCAGGGGCCAAAAGGGACCCCAAGGGAGGAGGAAGGGTGCGTGCCCACGCCGGGGCCTTCCAGCCAGGAGACTTTGGCTATGGCAACACCTTCTGACTCTCCCCTTCCTGACAGTGTGGCATCTCAGGGGCAGCGGGATGAAGAGGGTGTCATGGAAACATCCCAGACACCTGGAAGCCGGCCAGGGCCCTCAAGATGTCAGCGAGAACAAGCCCTCCACCCTGGAAACCCTGGATGAACCTGTATCTGAGGTCACCATTGCAGATGTCAGAGCTGCTTTCTCGAAGATCATCCCACGGAAAGCAACTGGCCCGGATGGGGTACCCAGACGAGCACTCAGATCCTGTGTGGATCAACTGGCGCAAGTATTCACAGACATCTTCAATCTCTCTCTACATCAATCTGAGGTCCCTATCTGCTTCAAGAAGATGACCATCATCCCAGTACCTAAAAAAAACCAAGCAGCGTGCCTGAATGACTATCGGCCGGTAGCTCTGACATGCGTCATTATGAAGTGCTTCAAAAGGATAGTCATGGCACGACTCAATTCCAGCCTCCCGGACGACCTGGATCCACGACAGTTTGCCGACCGCCGCAACAGGTCCACAGCAGACACCTTCTCTCTGGCCCTGCACTCAACCCAGGAACACCTGGATAACAAGGATGCCTATGTCAGACTCCTATTTATTGACAATAGCTAAGCCTTCAACACTATCTTCCCACGAAACTCATCTCCAAACTCCGTGGCCTGCGCCTTGGCACCTCCCCCTGCCACTGGATCCTGAACTTCCTAACTCACAGTCCACAATTAGAAACGATAGGCAACAACACCTCCTCCACGATCATCCTCAATACCGGTGCCCCACAAGGCTATGTTCTCAGACACCTACTATTCTCCTTATACACCTATGACTGTGCGGCCAAATTCCCCTCCAATTCGATTTTCAAGTTTGCTGATGACACCACCATAGTGGGTCGGATCTCAAACAATGATGAGACAGAGTACAGGAATGAGATAGAGAATCTGGTGAACTGGTGCGGCAACAATAATCTCTCCCTCAATGTCAACAAAATGAAGGAGATTGTCATCGACTTCAGGAAGCATAAAGGAGAACATTCCCCTGTCTACATCAATGGGGACAAAGTAGAAGGGGTCGAGAGCTTCACGTTTTTAGGTGTCCAGATCACCAACAACCTGTCCTCGTCCCCGCATGCCGACACTGTAGTTAAGAAAGCCCACCAACACCTCTACTTTCTCAGAAGACTAAGGAAGGGACCAAGGAAGGAAATTAGGAGAGCCAGAAGGGGTCACGAGAAGGCCCTGGCATGTAGGATTAAGGAGAACCCTAAGGCGTTCTATAAATATGTGAAGAGTAAAAGGATGAGACATGACGGAATCGGGTCTATAAAAGGTGAAGGCGGGAAAGTCTGTACGGAACCAGTAGAAATGGCAGAGGTGCTCAATGAGTATTTTGCCTCGGTTTTCACAGAGGAGAAGGACCTGGGTGGATGTACTGCGGGCATGCGGTGGACTGAAAGGATTGAGTATGTGGACTTTAACAAAGAGGTTGTGCTGGAATCTTTGAATGGCATCAAGATAGATAAGTCGCCGGGTCCGGATGGGATGTACCCCAGGTTACTGTGGGAGGCGAGGGAAGAGATTGCAGAGCCTCTGGCGATGATCTTTGCATCGTCGATGGAGGCAGGTGAGGTGCCGGAGGATTGGAGGATTGCGGATGTGGTTCCTATTTTCAAGAAGGGGAATAGGGGTAGCCCAGGTAATTACCGACCGGTGAGTCTAACCCCAGTGGTTGGTAAACTGATGGAGAAGATCCTGAGGGACAGGATATATGAGCATTTAGAGAGGTTTAGTATGCTCAAGAATACTCAGCACGGCTTTGTCAAGGGCAGATCGTGCCTTACAAGCCTGGTGGAGTTCTTCGAAAATGTGACTCAACACATTGACGAAGGGGAGGCGGTAGATGTGGTTTGTTTGGATTTTAGCAAGGCGTTCAATAAGGTCCCCCCTGCAAGGCTTCTAGAAAAAGTGAGAGGGCATGGGATCCAAGGGGCTGCTGCCCTGTGGATCCAGAACTGGCTTGCCCAAAGGAGGCAGAGAGTAGGTATAGATGGGTATTTTTCTAAATGGAGGTCAGTCACCAGTGGTGTGCCCCAGGGATCTGTTCTGGGACCCTTGCTGTTTGTCATTTTCATAAATGACCTGGATGAGGAAGTGGAGGGATGGGTTGGTAAGTTTGCCGACGACACGGAGCTTGGTGGATAGTATGGAGGGATGTCAGAAGTTACAGAGGGACATAGATAGGATGCAAGACTGGGCGGAGAAGTGGCAGATGGACGTCAACCCAGATAAATGCGTCGTGGTCCATTTTGGAAGGTCAAATGGGATGAAGGAGTACAATATAAAGGGAAAGACTCTTAGTACTGTAGAGGATCAGAAGGACCTTGGGATCCGGGTCCATAGGACTCTGAAATCGACCCCGCAGGTGGAGGAGGTGGTTAAGATGGCGTATGGTGCTGGCCTTTATCAATCGAGGGATTGAGTTTAGGAGTCCGGGGATAATGATGCAGCTATATAAGACCCTCGTCAGACCCCACTTGCAGTACTGTGCTCAGTTCTGGTCGCCTCATTACAGGAAGGATGTGGAAAAGATTGAAAGGGTGCAGAGGAGATTTACAAGGATGTTGCCTGGATTGAGTGGCATGCCTTATGAGGATCGGCTGAGGGAGCTCGGTCTTTTCTCCTTGGAGAGACGTAGGATGAGAGGAGACCTAATAGAGGTGTATAAGATGTTGAGAGGCATAGATCGGGTGGACTCTCAGTGGCTTTTTCCCAGGGTGGAAATGTCTGCTACGAGAGGACACAGGTTTAGGGTGCTGGGGGGTAGGTACAGGGGAAATGTTAGGGGTATGTTTTTCACACAGCGGTTGGTGGGCGAGTGGAATCGGCTGCCGTCAGTGGTGGTGGAGGCGAACTCAATAGGGTCTTTTAAGAGACTCCTGGATGAGTACATGGAGCGTAATAGGATGGAGGGTTATAGGTAGGTCTAGAAGGTAGGGATGTGTTCGGCACAACTTGTGGGCCGAAGGGGCTGTTTGTGCTGCAGTTTTTCTATGTATCTATGTTTCTATGTTCTAAATTTGGCATGTCAGCTACGACTCTCACCAACTTTTACAGATGCACCATAGAAAGCATTCTTTCTGGTTGTATCACAGCTTGGCATGGCTCCTGCTCTCCCCAAGACCACAAGGAGCTACAGAAGATCGTGAATATATCCCAATCCATCACGCAAACCAGCCTCCCATCCATTCACTCTGTCTACACTTCCCGCTACCTCGGCAAAGCAGCCAGCATAATTGAGGACCCTATGCACCCCGGACATTCTCTCTTCCACCTTCTTCCGTCGGGAAAATGAAACAAAAGTCTGAGATCATGTACCAACCGACTCAAGAACAGCTTCTTCTCTGCTACCATCGGACTTTTGAATGGACTTACCTGGTATTAAGTTGATCTTTCTCTGCACTACATTCTGCACTCTCTCATTTCCTTCTCTATGAACGGTATGTTTTGTCTGTATAGCGTTCAAGAAACAATGGTTTTCACTGTATGTTAATACATGTGACAATAATAATAAGGGCTGCAGGGAAACTGGGAACTACAGGTCAGTGAGCCTCGTATCTGTCGTGGGTAAGTTGTTGGAAGGTATTTTGAGAGATAGGATCTACAGGCATTTAGAGACGCAAGGACTGATTAGGGACATCAGCTTGGCTTTCTGAGTGGAAAATTATGTCTTACAAATTTGATTGAGTTTTTTGAAAGGGTAACCAAGATGTTAGATGAGGGCAGTGCAGCTGGTGTTGTCTGCATGCTCCAACAACTTACCCACTACAGATGTGAGGCTCACTGGCCTGAAGTTCCCAAGCTTTTCCCTGCAGCCCTTCTGAAACAACCACAAGTTGTGCCGAACACATCCCTACCTTCTAGACCTACCTATAACCCTCCATCCTATTACGCTCCATGTACTCATCCAGGAGTCTCTTAAAAGACCCTATTGAGTTCGCCTCCACCACCACTGACGGCAGCCGATTCCACTCGCCCACCAACCGCTGTGTGAAAAACATACCCCTAACATTTCCCCTGTACCTACCCCCCAGCACCCTAAACCTGTGTCCTCTCGTAGCAGACATTTGCCACCCTCCAATCTTCAGACACCTCATTTGTGACTATCGATGATTCAAATATCTCTGTAAGAGTTTTAACAACACCAGGTTAAAGTCCAACAGGTTTATTTGGTAACAAATGGCATTTGCTACCAAATAAACCTGTTGGACTTTAACCTGATGTTGTTAAAACTCTTACTGTGTTTACCCCACTCCAATACCGGCATCTCCACATCATCAAATATCTCTGCCAGGGGACCTGCAAATTCCTCCCGAGTGTCCTGGGATACACTTCATCACGTCCCAGGGATTTATCTATCTTGATGTGCTTTAAGACCTCCTTCTCTGTTATATGTACAATCCTCAAGACATGATTTGATTCCGATTTGATTCGATTTATTATTGTCACATGAATTAACATACAGTGAAAAGTATTGTTTCTTGCGTGATATACAGACAAAACATACCGATCATAGGGAAGGAAAGGAGAGAGTGCAGAACGTAGTGTTACAGTCAAAGCTAGGGTGTAGAGAAAGATCAACTTAATGCAAGGTAGGTCCATTCAAATGTCTGACAGCAGCAGGGAAGAAGCTGTTCTTGAGTCGGTTGGTACGTGACCTCAGACTTTTGTATCTTTTTCCCAACGGAAGAAAGTGGAAGAGAGAATGTCCGGGGTGCATGGGGTCCTTAATTATGCTGGCTGCTTTGCCAAGGCAGCGGGAAGTGTAGACAGAGTGAATGGATGGGAGGCTGGTTTGCGCGATAGATTGGGATATATTCACAACCGTTTGTAGTTCCTTGTGGTCTTGGGCAGAGCAGGAGCCACACCAAGCTGTGATGCAACAGAAAGAATGCTTTCCATGGTGCATCTGTCAAAGTTTGTGAGTGTCGTAGCTGACATGCCAAATTTCCTTAATCTTCTGAGAAAGTAGAGGCATTGGTGGGCTTTCTTAACTATAGTATCGGCATGGGGGGACCAGGACAGGTTGTTGGTGATCTGGACATCTAAAAACTTAAAGCTCTCGATCCTTTCTACTTCATCCCCATTGATGTAGACAGGGGCATGTTCTCCTTTACGCTTCCTGAAGTCGATGACAATCTCCTTTCTTTTGTTGATATTGAGGGAGACGTTATTGTTGCTACACCAGCTTACCAGATTCTCTATCTCATTCCTGTACTCTGTCTCATCATTGTTTGAGATCCAACCCACTACGGTGATGTCGTCAGCAAACTTAAAAATTGAATTGGATGGGAATTTGGCCACACAATCATTGGTGTATAAGGAGTATAGTAGGGGGCTGAGAACACAAACTTGTGGGGCACCGGTGTTGAGGATGATCGTGGAGGAGGTGTTGTTGCCTATCCTAACTGATTGTCGTCTGTGAGTTCGGAATTTCCGGCTCCAGTCGCAGAGGGAGGTGCTGAGGCCCAGGCCACGGAGTTTGGAGTTGAATCGGCATCACTATTTAATTCCCCAAGTTCCCGAACATCCATGCCTTTCTCAACAGTTAATACTGATAAGAAATGTTCATTTAGGATCTCGCCCATCTCTTGTGGGTCCGCACATAGATGAGCTTGTTGATCCTTAAGAGGCCCTGCTCTCTCCCTAGTTACTCTTTTGCTCTTTATCTACTTGTAGAAGCTCTATGGATTCTCCTTTGCCTTATCTGCCAAAACAATCTCGTGTCCCCTTTTTGCCCTCCTGATTTCTCTCTTAACTCTACTCCTACACGCTCTATACTCTTCAAGGGATTCACTTGATCCCAGCTGCCTACGCATGTCATGCGCCTCCTTCTTCTTCTTGACCTGGGCCTCA
Source organism: Mustelus asterias (assembly GCF_964213995.1). NCBI lineage: Eukaryota > Metazoa > Chordata > Chondrichthyes > Carcharhiniformes > Triakidae > Mustelus > Mustelus asterias. The sequence continues at coordinate 20,977 of NW_027590726.1, forward strand.
ATATCCCAAGTCATCCAGGGTTCCCTACTTCTAGCAGCCTTGCCCTTCACTCTGAGAAGAATGTGCTTCCCCTGAACCCTGGGTAATACCAGCCACTGTCCTTCCTCACATTGTTCCATTGTATCTGTGCTCTCTGCAATGTTCACTTTGCTCTTGGGAATCAGATGTTGATTTTGGACACTGTTTAGATTTGTCTGCTTTCATTATCTCTAGTTCACTTTATTGCAGTGTGAATGTAAACCGACTTGTTACACGAGGAAATAAACTTTAAAATAATCTTCAAAACATTGCAAATGTTTTTTCGTGTTCCAAACCTGCTTGTGTGCATTCCTCGGTGTCGATTATAGACCTGAGTTTGCACATTTACCAGAAATCTAATGAATAACAATGAGAACTTTGAACAAAATGGACCACTACGCATTTATCAACCCAGATAAATGCGTCGTGGTCCATTTTGGCAGGTCAAATGGGATGAAGGAGTACAATATAAAGGGAAAGACTGTTAGTACTGTAGAGGATCAGAAGGACCTTGGGGTCCGGGTCCATAGGACTCTAAAATCGGCCCCGCAGGTGGAGGAGGTGGTTAAGAAGGCGTATGGTGTGCTGGCCTTTATCAATCGAGGGATTGAGTTTAGCAGTCCGGGGATAATGATGCAGCTATATAAGACCCTCATCAGACCCCACTTGGAGTACTGTGCTCAGTTCTGGTCGCCTCACGAGAGGAAGGATGTGGAAAAGATTGAAAGGGTGCAGAGGAGATTTACAAGGATGTTGCCTGGATTGAGTGGCATGCCTTATGAGGATAGGCTGAGGCAGCTCGGTCTTTTCTCCTTGGAGAGACGTAGAATGAGAGGAGACCTAATAGAGGTATATAAGATGTTGAGAGGCATAGATCGGGTGGACTCTCAGAGGCTTTTTCCCACGGTGGAAATGGCTGCTATGAGAGGACGCAGGTTTAAGGTGCTGGGGGGTAGGTACAGGGGAGATGTTCGGGGGAAGTTTTTCACACAGAGGGTGGTGGGCGAGTGGAATTGGCTGCCGTCAGTAGTGGTGGAGGCAAACTCAATAGGGTCTTTTAAGAGACTCCTGGATGAGTACATGGGGCTGAATAGGATGGAGGGTTATAGGTAGGCCTCGAAGGTAAAGATATGTTCGGCACAACTTGTGGGGCCGAAGGGCCTGTTTTGTGCTGTAGTTTTTCTTTGTTTCTATGTTTCTAACTGAACAGGTAGGAATTTATTTAAACATGCACACTGTTGATTTATTCCTCTCGCTGTCCCTTAACTAGAATCAGGGTGTTCTCACTTTCTCCAGGGTCCCTGCACTATTTTGCTGCTGTAATTTTTCATCCATTCACGGGATGTTGGTGTTGCTTACAAGACCCAAATTTATTGCCCGTCACTAAATACCCCTTGAGAAGGTGGTGGTGAGCTGTCTTCTTGACCCACTGCAGTCCATGAGGTTTAGGTACGGAATTTGGGAGGGAGTTTGGGTGCTGTTCGGGAGAGAGATTCAAGAGTTTGACTTAGTGACAGTGAAGGAACAACAATATATTTCCAAGTCAGGATGGTGAGTGACTTGGAGGGGTTCTTGCAGGAGGTGCTATTCCCGGGCATCTGCTCGGCTTGTCCTTCTAGCAGGGACGTGGTCTTGTGTTTGAGAGGTGCTGTCATTCACATTTGGCAGCAGGATATCACTAACTGCTGCATTTTACACTGAACCTGAGATTCTGGGCCTGATTTTACCATTTTCATTCGAAGTGCCGAATCTGGGCGTAATGCAGATCCGACTTAGAAATCTGCTTTCAGGCCCCCCCCCCCATACGCTGTCAGCCATCTCCAGTCCCATTCGCGCTGTGGGCGGGGCTTAGCGCGGCCGAAACGATCGGAGCTCTGACCTGCGCATGTGCAGTTGGAAAAAAAGTTGAAAAAGCGCGCCTGTCACATCACTCCCGGGCCGGGTAATGCCTCCCCCTCGCCCCCACAGACATTGCCCCACCCACACAGCATTACAGACCCACCTATCCCCCCACCCTCCACCACCCAGAACAATTGCGAATACCTCCGCCCTTCCCCCCACCGATCTCAGGCAGAGTGGCAGCGGACCCTCCCCCTCCCCTCACTGATCTCAGGCAGAGAGATCCCCCCTTCACCCTACAGATATCAGGCAGAGTGATCCCCCTCACTCCCAGCCCGGACCCTCTCGCACAAGGCCCCATCCCACCTACACTCCGATGGCTGTGTGACACCTCCCTCTCTCTCCCCTGTCGCTAATCATTGAGGAACTCATCCACCACCACCGCCCCCCGCCCTCCCCCTACCGCCCCCCCTCCCCCCGCCCTCCACCCCCCCCCACCCCCCCCCCCCCCCCACCCCCCCTCCCTCAGCAGCACACCTGCAAGTGCTCACTTGCTTTCCCCCAATGCTAACAAGCAAACTGCATGGAACTTGCTGGAATGTTCTGTCAAACTGCCTGCAGCTGATCTGCCCTAACGAAGGGCAGCTCCATAAAAAACTCCAGGCAGGACAGGCAGGCAGTACAGGACAATGTGCGCACGACCAGCCCCCGATTTTCTGAGGACGACTTGGGGAGGCTGCTGGATGCAGCTGAGGCGAGGCGAGGCGGGCCACCCTCTTCCTCCCAGGAGGACGCAGACCCAGGGGGGCTGATGACCATGCGGCCTGGGAGGCAGTCACTGCCTCGGTCAGTGCCAAGGCACTGGCCCCCCGAACCGTGAGGCAGTGCCGGAAAAAAATCAGTCACCTCATCCGGGTAGCAAAGGTGAGTGCTGAACCCCATTCAGCATGCTCCCCCATATCTCCCCCAGATCCTCCTATTCCCAGCAGCCTGCATGCTTCCAGCTCCTGACCCCCAAGCACCTCCTTCCTTTCCCCCCAATGAGCCCCACTGTGTTTGCCCTCGAAGGGTCACCACCTGATTCTGTGCATGAGTCACGCCACCATTTATTTCATGGTTCCTTCTGTCTCCACAGAAGAAGACCGAGCACAATACCCGTGAGAGGATGAAGACAGGGGGTGGTGAGCCAGACCTCCAGGTCCTCACCCCGTCCAAGGAGCGGGCGCTGGAGCTCACCAGAGATGGGGAGACGCGGGCTCTTAGCGACAGCATGGTCGGTCTGCCATCCAGACGTGAGCACCTGTCATTCCTGCACTCACTTTGAGGCAACTTCTTGGGGGCACGAGTTTCGGGTGCAAGGGGCAAGGAGTAAAGGAGATGTATTGAGTGGGTGCCTGAAACTTACTGCCCGGGGAGGTCGTGGAAGCAGAAACTACAGGGACATTTAAGGGGCATCTCTACAGCTATCTGAATGGGATGGGAACAGAGGCATATGGGGGCAAACAAATCAGATGGGCAGCCTGGTCGCTACAGGGTTGGATGTCCGAAGGGCCTGTCCCTGTGATGCAATCGTCTGGGTTCAGTGTTCTATGTTCAAGAGAGCCATGTGATTCGTGTGTTTGGCCTCCCGGATTCCTCTCCCTCCCTTGCACTTAACCTTGTGTCCTGTGATTCAGGGACAGATCCTGACGCCCCAGGGCCTTCTGGACCGCAGGCCCCGGATACAGCTCCCATCCATCCTGGGAACGAGAGCTCAGACGAGTCCTCGGAGGATATGGGTGAAGGGACCTCCGAGGGAGGCACCGTTTATCCATCAGCTTCTACCTCACAAACCACCATCGCAGAAACGGACACGTCGGTGGGTCCGGTTAGTGTTGAGGCTTCTGGGTCACAGCTGCTGATGTACATCGGGTGGAGGAGGAAACGTCCGAGGCCTCTGGCATGCGGGGGCTTGCTGGAGGTGAGGACACAGCTGGCCCCAGGCTACATGCTGGGCCTCTGAGATCACTTCTCCCTCAGCTGCTGGAGATGCAGCAACGGAGCCAGGGAATGCAGGAGGGGCTGACGGCCACACTGGACCAACTGCGAGGCTGCTGGGAGGACTCCCAAGGCTTTCAGGTGGACCAGCTATTGGCTGTCATGCGTGCTTCCAATGCCAACACTGCAAGGGTGGCGTCTGCAGTGGAAAGCCTGGGGCAGGGGATCCTCACCATGGGTGACAGGCTCCAAGCAATGACCGAGTCACAGCAGGTCATAGCAGAGGGACTGTGAGCAGGCGACTTGAGATTCTGCGGCCCATGGCTGAGAGGCTCGAGAGCTTGCAGGAGACCCAGAGGGACAGCACTGAGACACAGCGGGCAATGGCAGCAACCCTTGAGAAGGTGGCCCAGTCTCAGAGGGCCAGGGCTGAGGGCTTGCAGAGCATGGCCCAGTCTCACAGGGCACTTGCTGCGGCCATTGAGAGATGGCCCACGACTCAAGTGGCCATCGCAGAGGGGTCGACCACCATGGGTAAGGCACAAATGGTCCTCCAGGACTGGCAGTGCCAGGTGACGCCGGAGCTTCTGGAGCTCACTGCAGAAGCACCTGTGTCCCATGGAGTGACCCAGGGGCCAAAAGGGACCCCAAGGGAGGAGGAAGGGTGCGAGCCCACGCCGGGGCCTTCCAGCCAGGAGACTGTGGCTATGGCAACACCTTCTGACTCTCCCCTTCCTGACAGTGTGGCATTTCAGGGGCAGCGGGATGAAGAGGGTGTCATGGAAACATCCCAGACACCTGGAAGCCGGCCAGGGCCCTCCAGGTCCAGGGCCTCGCATCACAGGCCACGGGGCGAGGCCACGCGCATCACAGGCCACGGGGCGAGGCCACGCGCATCACAGGCCACGGGGCGAGGCCACGCGCATCACAGGCCACGGGGCGAGGCCACGCGCATCACAGGCCACGGGGCGAGGCCACGCGCATCACAGGCCACGGGGCGAGGTCAGCAGCTGGCCCCCTCCACCTCCGATGTACATTCTGGGGAGTCACTGAGGCGCAGTGTGAGGCAGCGTAAGGTGAGGGAGTTGTAGTTGCTCTGAGGTGGTGCGGGGGTGACGGGCTGCACTCGTTAGAAAGGACTGTCGGCACCTCAGTGTTTTCTTTTCACAAGTTTCTGTGTTTCACCAGTTTATCTGAACGCCTTTATTGTAAATAAATGTTTTTTCACCCCAACCACCTGTGAAGAGGTTGTTTCGAAGAGGATTCCTGCCCCATTGATGATCACCTGATGGATGCCTCATGGTGAGATCAGTTGGGGCGGCCCCTCAATGAGGTGTCACTGAGGAAAGGAAGCCATTGGTCTCTCGTACCCCACGAGCGATAGCCTCCCGTCCCCCAACCCACCCGCCCCAGGGCCCTGTATGGGGGTTTTGGATCCCTTACCCACTAGACAGGCGTGGGCCCAGGTGCGAGCATGCATGTGGATCTCAGGCAGCAGTCAGACTGGTTTGCACCAGGGCATCATCAGAATGGTGCTCAGCGAGTTGTCATCACCCTCCTGCCTGGAAACAAATCGCGAACACAGAGTACCCAGGCCCACCACTCTGCTGTGACAATGTGCAGGATAAATGGAAGGCATTTTTCGGGGGTGGGGGGCAGGGGGGAAATGGAACCCACAATCACCATCCCCTAGCGACTGAACCGCCTGGTTATCAGGGCCTCCCTAGCCACCCTCGCATGCCTCAGCTGAGATGCCAGCCCTCCACCACCTGGCAGGTGTTCCAAGGTGTTCTCATCCTCCTCTTCCTCCTCCTCCCCTTCCTCCTCCTCCTGCTGGTCAACCTCTCCAGTGCCGTCCGGCTGGTCATCCTCCACATCCTCTTCCTCCTCCAAGAGGTCCCCTCGCTGCAGAGCCAGATTGTGCAGGGCACAGCGCACCACCACTATGTGGGAGGAGATCAGGGGGCTGTACTGGAGGGCCCCTCCGGATTGGTCCAGGCATCGGAATCGCATCTTGAGGAGCCCAATGCACCTCTCTACTGTTGCGCGGGATGCTACATGGGCCTCATTATAATGGGTCTCCGCCTCAGTCACAGGCCTCCACACATGCGTCATCAGCCATGTCCGAAGCGGGTAACCCATATCACCCAGGAGCCACCCCCGCAGCCTGGACTCCTCCTCAAATGCTTGCGGGATGTCCGAGCTCCTTACAATGAAGCTGTCATGCACGCTGTGTGGCGCAGACGTGCATTATGGTCATGTTGTGGTCACACACGATTTGTACGTTCAGGGAGTGGAACCCCTTCCTATTAACAAATCATCGTGGATTCTGTAGGGGGGCCCTGAGGGCGACATGGGTGCAGTCGACCGCCCCCTGCACATTCGGCATCCCCGCAATTACAACAAACCCCGCAGCCCGGGCTTCCTGATGGGCCTGGTCCAGGTTGAATTTGATGTACTGCCCAGCCCGGGCAGACAGGGCTTCAGTGACCTGCTTGACACAGGTGTGGACTGAAGACTGGGAGATGCCACAGACATCTCCGCTTGGGCTCTGGAAGGAGCCAGTCACATAGAAGTTCAGAGCGGCCATCAATCTGACAGCCACTGAGAGTGGGTGCCCCCCCACCCCCGCCCCCCCCCTCCCAACCCCCCGCTGCCCCGAGGCACCAGGTCCTGCAACAGGTCGCACAGGTGTCGCACGGTATCCTTTCGGAGTCGGAGATGTCGGCGGCACACGGTGTCCGACATCTCCTCGAAGGGCACTCGTGCACGGAACTGCCGGGGTCTCTGCTCCCTCCTTCTCCGAAGCCCCCGCTCTGGGTGAATGGCGGCCGCCTCCTGCCTCTGATGGTCGTCTCCCTCCGGTCCTGCAGGTGGTACGGCCCGGGCCTCCTGGGCCCGCAATTCTTCCTCGATGTCCTCCTCCTCAGCTCCAGCAGCAATCAAGAGAACAGCAAGGTCGAATGGTGGCATTGCAAATGCCATCTCGTCACTCTGAAAGGTGAGGGGGAGGTGGGGGGGAGGTGGGTTGGGGGGAGGTGGAAGTGAACAAATGTGGAAGTCATGCAACGCTGCTTGCCCCGAGCACATCGACAATCACAGCCCCCCCATGCCCCCCAATCCCCCCAGCCACATGCTTCACACAATCACAGCCCCCCCATGCCCCCCAATCCCCCCAGCCACATGCTCCACACAATCACAGCCCCCCCATGCCCCCCAATCCCCCCAGCCACATGCTTCACACAATCACAGCCCCCCCCATGCCCCCCAATCCCCCCAGCCACATGCTCCACACAATCACAGCCCCCCCATGCCCCCCAATCCCCCCAGCCACATGCTCCACACAATCACAGCCCCCCCCATGCCCCCCAATCCCCCCAGCCACATGCTTCACACAATCACAGCCCCCCCCATGCCCCCCAATCCCCCCAGCCACATGCTTCACACAATCACAGCCCCCCCCATGCCCCCCAATCCCCCCAGCCACATGCTCCACACAATCACAGCCCCCCCATGCCCCCCAATCCCCCCAGCCACATGCTCCACACAATCACAGCCCCTGGTAACGTTGAGAGGCTGCAGCAGTGCGATCTGCAAGGGCTTTGTGCACATCCTTCAGCCTGAAGTGAGCTGTGGTGCGAGGGCCCAGCAGCACTGCAGGACCCGAGGTCAGTGCTGAGACCCGGGTTCGTGCTGCTGAACAAACATCGCAGATCGTGCATAGCAACAGCCCCCCCTCCCCCCCACACACTCGCAGAGCCGCCACCGACCTGGGACAGCAAAATGGCCGCAACAACAGGACACCCGTGAGTAGCGGAGGCCGTCGGATGCCATGCGCTTTCCTCCTCGCCGACCCTCACTGATGAAGCGCCTGATTCAGACTTTTATTCAGCAGGTCCATTACGGCGCGGTTCCGGATCGGCAAACGCGGTGGTAAAGGGGAAAATGCTGATAAAGTTGGGCGGGCAGTTCATTCATTCAATTTAAATTCATGCAAATGCATTTAAATCGCTGTTGCGCCCGTTTTGGGCGCAAAGTGGATTGCTGCCATTCCCGGGTTTTGGTAAAGTGGCAATCTGCACGGACACGGGTGTGGATCGCGATAATGGCCTCTCACCCGACTTTACCACGTTTTCGCAAAAATAGGGCCCTCTGTTTCTGATATTGTTACTCTAATTTCTCTAAAGCCTTCACATCTCCAAGATTGATCCACTTTTAGAAAATAAACTGTCTCCAACTTGTTAGATCTATCTTTTCGAGGCTGGTAAATCTGAGGAGACATTTTGATTAAATCTCCCTCTACACTGTCCCCATTGAATACTCCCAGGACAGGTACAGTATTGGGTTCGGTACAGTGTAAAACTCTCTCTGGACAGGGTTTGATGCAGAGTTAAGCTCCCTCTACACTGTCGCCAGGATAGATAGAGCACGGGTATAGATCTGTAAATCTCCATCTACATTGTCTCCAACATCTTTCCCAGCACAGGTAAAAGACAGTGTTAGACACAGTCTAATTTTCCTTCCATACCATCCCCATCAAACACTCCCAGGACAGGTACAGCACAGGGTTAGATACAGAGTAAAGCTCCCTCTACACCGTCCCCATCAAACACTCCCAGGACAGGTACAGCACGGGGTCAGATACAGAGTAAAGCTCCCTCTACACCGTCCCCATCAAACACTCCCAGGAAAGGTTCAGCTCAGGGTTAGATACTATGGAACTATAATCAGGGCCTAGTTTTAAGGCTGATTAAATTGGATATCCTAAATTAAAGAATTGGGCATATTAAAATCAAACACAGTCAAACCTCGGCAGGCCAGACTTGACGAAACTCAAATATAGAAGACACAGGAACATGTCTGGGCCTGGCCCATCAATCACCCATCAAAGATCATTGCACTCTACTGAGACTCAGCAAGATATCATCACACCCCATTGAAATGCACCAGCCTATTGTTCGAAGCCCAGATCAGGCCAGGCTTTCTGTCATCTAGAGTTCCTGCAGTTACCTTATCTGACAACAGGTTATATGTAAGCAACACCATGCAGATGGACACCTGGGGTGGGCCCCAGTGTCCTGTCAGGCAGATGTCAAGAAACCACTGGATATTGGGACCCCCTCCCAGGACCTCATTGGTCGGAAGCCAGAGAAGTTCGTAGAAAGGCGGAGAGGAAAGTGGACAAACCAGCACAGTGAAGACTCAACGAGGGAGGCAACCTTGACCATTCGGAAGACTGACCAGAGAAGGAAGAAAGGAAGAAGCTGCCATTGAGACTCACCTTCGTGACGATGGACCAGAGGGACTCAGAGAATCGAGCCTATAGTTTAACCAAACCATTTTTGCATGTAGCATACTTGAATGTGGGGTATCCTCTTGTTTTATGTGGGTAAATTAAGGGTTAATAGTATTATTATTATTAATAAACTTATTGAACCTTTACTTGTGTTTGTCCTTTGTCCATCTTGCAAATAAGGGCACCGGAATAAAACTTTTGAGTAAGTAAACTGGTCGAAAGTATCTGAGAATTAACAGGTACAACAATACACGGTATTATTGGGGCGGCACGGTAGCACAGTGGTTAGCCCTGCTGCTTCACAGCTCCAGGGACCTGGGTTCGATTCCCGGCTTGGGTCACTGTCTGTGTGGAGTTTGCACATTCTCCTCGTGTCTGCGTGGGTTTCCTCCGGGTGCTCCGGTTTCCTCCCACAGTCCAAAGATGTGCGGGTTAGGTTGATTGGCCATGCTAAAAATTCCCCTTAGTGTCCTGAGATGCGTAGGTTAGAGGGATTAGTGGGTAAATATATAGGGATATGGGGGTAGGGCCTGGGTGGGATTGTGGTCGGTGCAGACTCGATGGGCCGAATGGCCTCTTTCTGTACTGTAGGGTTTCTATGGATTTCTATGATTATCCTAGCTAGTCCCCCTGACACTAAGGGGCAATTGCGCATGGCCAATCCACCTAACCCGCACATCTTTTTGGACTGTGGGAGGAAACTGGAGCACCCGGAGGAAACCCACGCAGACATGGGGAGAATGTGCAAACTCCACTCAGGCAGTGACCCAAGCCAGGAATCGAACCGGGTCCCTGGCACTGTGAGGCAGCAGTGCTAACCACTGTGCCACCGTGCCGCCCATCCTCATCAATTGTCTCTACCAGACTCTTTTGGTGATGTGGTGACCAGAACTGTACACTGTACTCTATTTGTGCTCTAACAATTGTTTTATACAATTAGAGAAACATCTCCTTCCTCTTCTAATCTGTCTCGGGGGCAGGGAATTCATATGGTGTTCGTGGAAGTGGAAATGACTAGGGTTGGGAAGCATTTTCCGATCGGGGCCATTGTGATCTCCTGGACTCGTTTCGATCGCCTCAGGGGGTCGGAGAGGAATTTCCCAGATTTTTTTTCCCCATATTGGCCCTGGGGTTTTTCACTCTGGGTTTTCGCCTCTCCCTGGAGATCACATGGTCTGGAATGGGGGGGTGGGGGTGAGTTAATAGGTTGTAATGAACAAAGCATCGTAGCTGTGAGGGACAGCTCGGTGGATAGGATATTGGTATGTAGATAGGCTGGAAAATTGGGCGGGGATCCTGGATTCAGGATTCAATCCTGGACCGGGGAGCGGCGCGGGCTTGGGGGGCCGAATGGCCTGTTCCTGTGCTGTATTGTTCTTTGTTCTTTGTTCTTTAATCATGTCCTTGATCAATAAAGAAAAATCTCTACAGCATCATCTTGAGCACCTTATTTTCCTGTCACGCTATTGTCAGCAATCAGTGGACATATACTCCAAGATCCCTCTGCTCCACCACTCACCTCAATATCCACCATTCATTGTGTGTTCTCCATCCAGTGTTTGTCCTCCCAAAACCCATTCCCTCACACTTCTCCACATTGAGTTCTATTGCTCACACATCTACCCACCTGACCAATCCATCGATATCTTCCTGCTGTTTACAGCTTTCTTCCTCACTATCAAGCGCATGAACAATTTTCATCTCTTCTGCAGACATCTTATTCATGTCCCCAACTTTTAATTCCATTTCATTGACACGACCACAAGAACACAAGGAACTCAGTACAGATCCCTCTGGAATACCACTGGGAATAACCTTCCAATCTCAATAACCACACTACCCACAACCCTTTGCTTCTGACATTGAGACAATTGGCATCCAACTCTCCTTCCAATTTCCTGACGAGTGAGTCTTGTTTGACCTTGTCAAAGCTCTTGCTAAAACCCTTGTGGACTATATCATATATGTTACCCTCATCAACTCTCCATGTTACTTTGCCAATCAATGTAATCAAGTTATTGAGACTTGACTTATTTGAACAAATCCATTCTGACTCAAATTTATTTAAACCTTCCCAAATGATGATTTCTATTATTTCACAGCATTATTTCCCATTATTTTCCCACCACAGACATGAGGCTGAATGCTCTGTAATTACTCCGGCTATCTCTTAATCAATGTCATTACTTTTCCAGCTCCACATCTATAGGCACAGTTGATGGGTGAAGATGCTTTGTGTCTTTGTTACATCTTCCCTTGCTTTCCTCAGCAGCCTCCGGTATGAATTGTCTCTGCCTGGGGACATATCCACTTTCAAGGGTGGTAAACATCTTCATATTTCCTCCCTCACTGAGCTAATCTCATTTAATATTTCACACACCTCTTCCTTAAAATAATGAAATAACAAAAATAAAATGCTGGAAATATACAGCAGGTCAGCCAGCATCTCTGGAAATAAACAGAGTTAATGTTTGGTGTTGTGATAACTCCTCTGCTCTGAAGATGGTTCGTCACAAAGGGTAACGTTATTCTGTTTCTCTCCGCAGAGGCTGCCTGACCAGCTGAGTATTTGCAGCCTCTTTTTATTTGGATTGCATCAGTACAGCGACGAACTGTGTGATTGTCCTTTCAGTCCTGGTAGTTCGACCATTCCTGAGACTGTTGTTCCAGTAAGACGTTGCTCCACACACGCCACAGGCTGGTTAAGAGGTAATTTCAGACTCTGTTACATCAGATTGACATTGACTGTCCAACACAATTCACACTGGAGACACTTTTCAATCTTTCTATTCCTCATTTCAGGATCTCATCCCAGTCTGCGTGAAGGGATAGTAAAGAGGACAGTTTGTTTTCACTGGAGTGGAAACACCTGTCGCTGGCACCAAGAAATAAAGATCAAACGCTGCTCCAATTTCTTTGTTTATGAGTTGAAGAAGCCACCTGTCTGTTCCCTCGCTTACTGCACAGGTACATTGGTGTTTGGAAATGATGTAAAGAGAAAACTCTGGGATGTACCGGCTCAGCAGCTCAACTGACAAAGTTACACGAGAGCCTCTGTTTCGTAAGGGACTGACACTCAAAGTATAATTTTTAGCAAAGGGAAATGATTCAGACACTCTGATAGCCCGTTTGTCGCCCTTCACTCACTCACTAACCTTCCTGCACAAGGAGGGAAATTAAAATAATTAATTCTCAAGGAGTTGTGGAATAGACACTTTGAGAATGAAGATGTGATTGGGCATAGTCAACATGGATTAATCAATGGTGAATCACGTTTGACAAACATGTTGGAGGTTTGTGAGGATATTCCTAACATAATTGAGAAAAGTGGATGCAGTGTTCCTGGAGTTTCAGAAGGCTTTTAATCAGGTCAGCAATGGAAAGTTGGTCAACACAAATAAAGCGTTGGGATAGGAGGTAATATACTGGCATCGATTAAAGATTGGTTAACAGGCAGAAAGCAGAGTGGCAATAAACAGCTCATTCTGGCGTTAGCAGCCTCTGACCAGAGGGGACCACAAGGGGTGGGAAAAGGAATTGTAGTCCGGAAGTCAGTGTTGAGGGTAGTGAGGTATTGGAGAAGGTATCAAGGTCAAGGGTGGGTACCAGTAGACAGGGAGGTGGGTTGAAGTGTGTCTACTGCAATGCAAGGAGCATCCGAAACAAGGTAGATGAACTTGGGACGTGGATTGGTACTTGGGACTACGTCGTTGTGGCCATTACGGAGACATGGGTAGAACAAGGACAGGAATGGTTGCTGGACGTTCCGGGGTACAGATGTTTCAGTAACTATAGGGAAGCTGGTAAAAGAGGTGGAGGAGAAGCATTGTTAATCAGGGATAGTTTAACGGCTGCGGAAAGGCACTTCGAGGGGAATCTGCCTACTGAGGTAATATGGGCTGAAGTTAGAAATAGGAAAGGAGCGGTCACGTTGTTAGGAGTTTACTATAGGTCCCCAAATAGTAATAGAGATGTGGAGGAAGAAATTGCTAAGCAGATTATGGATATGTGTGGGGGTCACAGGGTAGTTGTCATGGGGGACTTTAACTTTCCAAATATTGATTGGAACCTTTGTCGGTCGAATAGTTCGGATGGGGCAGTTTTTGTGCAGTGTGTGTGTGGTGAACCATAGATGGTTACCACTATGGGTACTTGTACATATGTTACTCTTGTTACTGTTGGGGTTAGGGTTGGGGTGTTCCACCTGTTAGCATTGTTCTGTGGTACACTCCGTTTGGCTCCGCCTTCTTATAGGAGTATAAAGGTCACTGCTACTTCCTAGTGGCCCTTAGTCTGGGATAGTATTGTTAAGCAGTATGCTCTTTTCTTGTTGCGAATAAAAGCCTTTATTCCCGGGTATGACCTAGCCTCCCGAGTGAATTAATCGCGCATCAGTGTGCAGGAGGGTTTCCTGACACAATATGTGGATAGGCCGACAAGAGGTGGGGCCACATTGGATTTGGTACTGGGAAATGAACCGGGCCAAGTGTTAGATTTGGTTGTGGGAGAGCACTTTGGAGATCGTATCAACAATTCGGTGTCTTTTGTTATTGCAATGGACAGGGGTAGGGCCGTACGGCAGGGCAAGGTTTATAATTGGGGGAGAGGTAATTATGATGCAATTAGGCAAGAATTAGGGGGCATAAGATGGGAACAGGAACTGTCAGGGAAAGGCACTAATGAAAAGTGGAACTTTTTCAAGGAACAAATACTGAGTGTCCTTGATAGGTATGTCTCTGTCAGGCAGGGAGGAAATGGCCGAGTGAGGGAACCATGGTTCACAAAAGAGGTGGAATGTCTTGTGAAAAGGAAGAGGGAAGCTTATGTAGGGATGAGGAAACAAGGTTCAGATGGCTCGATTGAAGGTTACAAGTTAGCAAGGAATGAGCTGAAAAAGGGGCTTAGGAGAGCTAGGAAGGGGCATGAGAAGTCCTTGGCGGGTCGGATCAAGGAAAACCCCAAGGCTTTTTACTCTTATGTGAGGAATAAAAGAATGACCAGGGTGAGGTTAGGGCCGGTCAAGGACAGTAGTGGGAACTTGTGTATGGAGTCAGTAGAGATAGGAGAGGTGATGAATGAATACTTTTCTTCAGGGTTCACCAAGGAGAGGGGCCATATTTTTGAGGAAGAGAAGGTGTGACAGGCTAATAGGCTGGAGGAAGTAGATGTTCAGAGGGAGGATGTACTAGCAGTTTTGAATAAACTGAAGCTCGATAAGTCCCCTGGGCCTGATGAAATATATCCTTGGATTCTTTGGGAGGCAAGGGATGAGATTGCAGAGCCTTTGGCTTTGATCTTTGGGTCCTCACTGTCCACGGGGATGGTGCCAGAGGACCGGAGAGTGGCGAATGTTGTTCCTCTGTTTAAGAAAAGATATAGAAATGACCCTGGTAATTATAGGCCGGTTAGTCTTACTTCGGTGGTTGGTAAGTTGATGGAAAAGGTCCTTCGGGATGGGATTTACGACCATTTAGAAAGATGCGGATTAATCCGGGATAGTCAGCACGGATTCGTGAAGGGCAAGTCGTGTCTCACAAATTTGATAGAATCTTTTGAGGAGGTAACTAAGTGTGTTGATGAAGGTAGGGCAGTTGATGTCATATACGTGGATTTTAGTAAGGCGTTTGATAAGGTCCCCCATGGTCGGCTTTGATGAAAGTAAGGAGGTGTGGGATAGAGAGAAAGTTGGCCAATTGGATAGGTAACTGGCTATCGTACTCCCCGAGTTGGAGATCTCTACTGCCTCCCGAAGATACACAAGGCAAACACACCCGGCTGTCCCATCGTATCGGGCAATGGGACTCTGTGCGAGAACCTCTCCGGCTATGTCGAGGGCATCCTGAAACCCATTGTACAAAGAACCCCCAGCTTTTGTCGCGACACTACGGACTTCCTACAGAAACTCAAAGCACATGGAGCAGTTGAACCAGGAGCACTCCTCGTTACAATGGATGTCTCGGCACTCTACACCAGCATCCCTCACGATGATGGCATTGCTGCAACAGCCTCAGTACTCAACGCCGACAACTGCCAGTTTCCAGATGCAATTTTACAACTCATCTGCTTCATTCTGGACCACAATGTCTTCACCTTCAACAACCAGTTCTTCATCCAGACACACGAAACAGCCACGGGGACCAAATTTGCACCTCAATATGCCAACTTCTTCATGCACAGGTTCGAACAAGACTTCTTCACCGCACAGGACCTTCAACCGATGCTATACACTAGATACATCGATGACATTTTCTTCCTTTGGAGTCATGGTGAGCAATCACTGAAACAACTATATGATGGCATCAACAAGCTCCATCCCACCATCAGACTCACCATGGACTACTCTCCGGAATTGGTTGCATTCTTGGACACACGCATCTCCATTAAGGACGGTCACCTCAGCACCTCACTGTACCGCAAGCCCACGGATAACCTCATGATGCTCCACTTCTCCAGCTTCCACCCTAAACACGTTCAAGAAGCCATCCCCTACGGACAAGCCCTCCGTATACACAGGATCTGCTTGGATGAGGCGGATCACAACAGACACCTCCAGAGGCTGAAAGATGCCGTCATAAGAACAGGATATGGCGTTCGACTCATCGATCGACAGTTCCGACGCGCCACAGCAAAAAACCGCACCGACCTCCTCAGAAGACAAACACGGGACCCGGTGGACAGAGTACCCTTCGTTGTCCAGTACTTCCCCGGAGCGGAGAAGCTACGGCATCTCCTCCAGAGCCTTCAACATGTCATTGATGAAGACGAACATCTCGCCAAGGCCATCCCCACACCCCCACTTCTTGCCTTCAAACAACCGCACAACCTCAAACAGACCATTGTCCGCAGCAAACTAACCAGCCTTCAGGAAAACAGTGACCACGACACCACACAACCCTGCCACAGCAACCTCTGCAAGACGTGCCGGATCATCGACATGGATGCCATCATCTCATGTGAGAACACCGTCTACCAGGTACACGGTACCTACTCTTGCAACTCGGCCAACGTTGTCTACCTGATACGCTGCAGGAAAGGATGTCCCGAGGCATGGTACATTGGGGAAACCATGCAGACGTTACGACAACGGATGAATGAACACCGCTCGACAATCACCAGGCAAGACTGTTCTCTTCCTGTGGGGGAGCACTTCAGCGGTCACGTGCATTCAGCCTCTGATCTTCGGGTAAGCGTTCTCCAAGGCGGCCTTCACGGCACACGACAGCGCAGAGTTGCTGAGCAGAAACTGATAGTCAAGTTCCGCACACATGAGGACGGCCGAAACGGGGATGTTGGGTTTCTGTCACACTATCAGCAACCCCCACAGCTTGCCTCCTGGACTTGCAGAATCTCACTGGCTGTCCTGTCTGGGGACAATACACGTCTCTTTTAACCTGTGCTTAATGCTCCCTCCACTCACATTGTCTGTATCTTTAAGACCTGGTTGGCTGTGGAGATTCGCATTCTAATCAGTATTCTGTAACTTGATTTTGTGTCTCTGTGCCCTGTTTGAGAGCAGATTTCCACTCCATCTGACGAAGGAGCAGCGCTCCGAAAGCTAATGGCATTTGCTACCAAATAAACCTGTTGGACTTTAACCTGGTGTTGTTAAAACTCTGACTGTGTTTACCCGAGTCCAACGCCTGCCTCTCCACATCAGACACTCCCAGGCCAGGTACAGCACAGGGCTAGATACAGAGTAAAGCTCCCTCTACACTGTCCCCATCAAACACTTGGGACACGGTGGACAGAGTACCCTTTGTCGTCCAGTACTTCCCCGGAGCGGAGAAGCTACGACATCTCCTCCGGAGCCTTCAACATGTCATTGATGAAGACGAACATCTCGCCAAGGCCATCCCCACACCCCCACTTCTTGCCTCCAAACAACCGCACAACCTCAAACAGACCATTGTCCGCAGCAAACTACCCAGCCTTCAGGAGAACAGTGACCACGGCACCACACAACCCTGCCACAGCAACCTCTGCAAGACGTGCCGGATCATCGACACAGATGCCATCATCCCACGTCAGAACACCATCTACCAGGTACACGGCACCTACTCTTGCAACTCGGCCAACGTTGTCTACCTGATTCGCTGCAGGATAGGATGTCCCGAGGCATGGTACATTGGGGAAACCATGCAGACGTTACGACAACGGATGAATGAACACCGCTCGACAATCACCAGGCAAGACTGTTCTCTTCCTGTTGGGGAGCACTTCAGCGGTCACGGGCATTCAGCCTCTGATCTCCGGGTAAGCCGTCTCCAAGGCGGCCTTCACGACACACGACAGCGCAGAGTCACTGAGCAGAGACTGATAGCCAGGTTCCGCACACATGAGGACGGCCTCAACCGGGATATTGGGTTCATGTCACACTATCTGTAACCCCCACAGCTTGCCTGGATGTGCAAAATCTCACTAACTGTCCTGTCTGGAGACAATACACATCTCTTTAACCTGTGCTTAATGCTCCCTCCACTCACATTGTCTGTACCTTTAAGACTTGATTAGCTGTAAAGACTCACATTCCAATCATTATTCATGTAAATTGAATTTGTGTCTTTGTGCCCTGTTTGTGATCAGAACTCCCACCCACCTGACGAAGGAACAGCCTGTTCCGAAAGCTAGTGGCTTTTGCTATCAAATAAACCTGTTGGACTTTAACCTGGTGTTGTTAGACTTCTTACCCCATCAAACACTCCCAGGACAGTTACATCACAGGGCTAGGTGCAGAGTAAAGCTCCCTCCACACTGTCCCTGTCAAACATGCCCAGGACAGGGTATACTACAGGTCCCCCAACAGCCCAAGGGAAGTGGAAGAACGGATATGTCAGGAGATACTGGATGGGTGCAGGAAAAATAGGGTTGTTGTAGTGGGAGACTTCAATTTCCCTGGTATAGACTGGAAATCGCTGAGAGCTGGGACTCTGAATGGGGAGGAATTTGTAAAATGCGTACAGGAGGGTTCTTTGGAACAATATGTAGATAGCCCGACGAGAGAGGGGGCTATACTGGACCTAGTACTGGGGAATGAGCCCGGTCAGGTCTTCAAAGTTTTGGTAGGGGAACATGTGGCAAATAGTGACCACAATTCTGTTAGCTTTAGGGTAGTGATAGAAAAGGATGAGTGGTGTCCCAAGGGTAATGTGTTGGATTGGGGGAAGGCTAACTTTAGTGGGATGAGGCAGAAATTGGCAGCTCTTGATTGGGAGAGGCTGTTTGAGGGTAAATCCACATCTGGCATGTGGGAGTCTTTTAAGGATCAGTTGTTAGGGCTGCAGGACAGGCATGTGCCTGTAAAAAGAAGGATAGGAAGGGTAGGATTCGAGAACCGTGGATAACCAGGGAAATTGAGGGACTGGTCAAAAAGAAAAGAGAGGCGTATGTTAGGTCCAGGCAGCTAAAAACGGAGGGAGCTCTGGAGGAGTACAAAGAAAGTAGGAAAGAACTCAAACGGGGAATTAGAAGGGCAAAAAGGGGTCACGAAATGTCCTTGGCAGACAGGATTAAGGAGAATCCCAAGGCATTTTATTCCTACGTTAGGAACAAAAGGGTTGTCAGGGAAAAAATCGGACCTCTCAGGGACAAAAGTGGGGAATTATGCTTGGAGCCCAAAGAAGTAGGGGAGATCCGAAATGAATACTTTGCGTCGGTATTCACAAAGGAGAGGGATGTGTTGACTGGGAGTGTCTCGGAGGGGAGTGTTGAACCGTTGGAGAAAATCTCCATTACAAGGGAGGAAGTGTTAGGTTTGTTAGAGAATATAAAGACTGACAAATCCCCAGGGCCTGATGGAATCTATCCAAGGCTGCTCAGGGAGACGAGAGATGAAATCGCTGGGCCTCTGACGCAAATCTTTGCTTGTCACTGGACGCAGGTGAGGTCCCAGAGGATTGGAGGATAGCTAATGTGGTCCCGTTATTTAAGAAGGGTAGGAAGGATAACCCAGGTAATTATAGGCTGGTGAGCTTGACGTCCGTGGAGGGGAAGTTGTTGGAGAAGATTCTTAGAGATAGGATGTAGAACATAGAACATAGAACAGTACAGCACAGAACAGGCCCTTCGGCCCACGTTGTTGTGCCGAGCTTTGTCTGAAACCCAGATCAAGCTATTTCCTCCCTATCATCCCGAAGTATGGGCGGCACGGTAGCACAGTGGTTAGCACTGCTGCTTCACAGCTCCAGGGTCCTGGGTTCGATTCCCAGCTCGGGTCACTGTCTGTGTGGAGTTTGCACATTCTCCTCATGTCTGCGTGGGTTTCCTCTGGGTGCTCCGGTTTCCTCCCACAGTCCAAAGATGTGCGGGTTGGGTTGATTGGCCAGGTTAAAAATTGCCCCTTCGAGTCCTGAGATGTGTAGGTTAGAGGGATTAGTGGGTAAATATGTGGGGGTAGGGCCTGGTTGGGATTGTGGTCGGTGCAGACTCGATGGGCCGAATGGCCTCCTTCTGCACTGTAGGGTTTCTATGATTCTATGAAGTACTCCATGTGCCTATCCAATAGCTTCTTAAATGTTCCTAAAGTTTCTGACTCCACTATCCCTGCAGGCAGTCCATTCCACACCCCAACCACTCTCTGAGTAAAAAACCTACCTCGGACATCCTTCCTATATCTCCCACCATGAACCCTATAGTTATGCCCCCGAGTTACCACTCCATTCACCCGACGAAATAGTCTATGAACGTTCACTCTATCTATCCCCCTCATCATCTTATAAACCTCTATCAAGTCTCCTCTCAACCTCCTCCGCTCCAAAGAGAAAAGCCCAAGTTCCCTCAACCTTTGGAGGGCCGAAGGGCCTGTTTCCTGTGCTGTACTGTTCTCAGTTCTTTCCTCATAAGACCCACCCTCCAAACCAGGCAGCATCCTGGTAAATCTCCTTTGCACTCTTTCCAGTGTCTCCACATCCTTCTTATAGTGAGGTGACCAGAACTGCACACAATATTCCAAATGTGGTCTCACCAAGGTCCTGTACAGTTGCAGCATAACCCCACGGCTCTTAAACTCAATCCCCCTGTTAATGAATGCCAACACACTATAGGCCTTCTTCACGGCTCTATCCACTTGAGTGGCAACCTTCAGAGATCTATGGATATGAACCCCAAGATCTCTCTGTTCCTCCACATTCTTCAGAACCCTACCTTTGACCCTGTAATCCACATTTAAATTTGTCCTACCAAAATGAATCACCTCGCATTTGTCAGGGTTAAACTCCATTTGCCATTTTTCAGCCCAGCTCTGCATCTTATCTATATCTCTTTGCAGCCTACAACAGCCCTCCACCTCATCCACTACTCCACCAATCTTGGTGTCATCAGCAAATTTACTGATCCACCCTTCAGCCCCCTCCTCCAAGTCATTTATAAAAATGACAAATAGCAGAGGACCAAGCACTGATCCCTGTGGCACTCCGCTGGTAACCGGTTTCCAGTCCGAAAATTTTCCATCCACCACCACCCTCTGTCTTCTGTTAGATCATAGAAATCATAGAAACCCTACAGTACAGAAAGAGGCCATTCGGCCCATCGAGTCTGCACCGACCACAATCCCACCCAGGTCCTACCCCCATATCCCTACATATTTACCCGCTAATCCCTCTAACCTATGCATCTCAGGACACTAAGGGCAATTTAATCATGGCCAATCAACCTAACCCGCACATCTTTGGAATGTGGGAGGAAACCGGAGCACCCGGAGGAAACCCACGCAAACATGAGGAGAATGTGCAAACTCCACACAGACAGTGACCTAAGCCGGGAATCGAACCCAGGTCCCTGGAGCTGTGAAGCAGCAGTGCTAACCACTGTGCTACCGTGCCGCCCATATGATGTGGAGATGCCGGCGTTGGACTATTTGCGACCAAATAAACCTGTTGGACTTTAACCTGGTGTTGTGAGACTTCTTACTTCTGTTAGATAGCCAGTTACCTACCCAATTGGCCAAACTTCCCTCTATCCCACACATCCTTACTTTCTTCATAAGCCGACCATGGGAGACTTTATCAAACGCCTTACTAAAATCCATGTATATGACATCAACTGCACTACCTTCATCTACATACTTAGTTACCTCCTCAAAAAATTCTATCAAATTTGTGAGGCAAGACTTGCCCTTCACAAATCCGTGCTGACTATCCCGGATTAAGCTGCATCTTTCTAAATGGTCGTAAATCCTATCCCTGAGGACCTTTTCCATCAACTTACCGACCACCGAAGTAAGACTAACCGGCCTATAATTACCAGGGTCATTTCTATTCCCTTTCTTAAACAGAGGAACCACATTCGCCAATCTCCAGTCCTCTGGCACCACCCCCGTGGACAGTGAGGACGCAAAGATCAATGCCAAAGGCTCTGCTATCTCATCCCTTGCCTCCCAAAGGTTCCTAGGATATATTTCATCAGGCCCAGGGGACTTATCAACTTTCAGTTTATTCAAAATTGCTAGTACATCTTCCCTCCGAACATCTACTTCCTCCAGCCTATCAGCCTGTGACACCCTCTCTTCCTCAAAAACATGGCCCTCTCCTTGGTGAACACTGAAGAAAAGTATTCATTCATCACCTCTCCTATCTCTTCTGACTCCATGCACAAATTCCCACTGCCGTCCTTGACCGGCCCCAACCTCACCCTGGTCATTCTTTTATTCCTCACATAAGAGTAAAAAGCCTTGGGGTTTTCCTTGATCCGACCCGCCAAGGACTTCTCATGCCCCCTCCTAGCTCTCCTAAGCCCCTTTTTCAGCTCATTTCTTGCTAACTTGTAACCCTCCATCGAGCCAACTGAACCTTGTTTTCTCAACCTTACACATGCTTCCTTCTTCCTCTTGACAAGACATTCCACCTCTTTTGTGAACCATGGTTCCCTCACTCGGCCATTTCCTCTCTGCCTGGCAGGGACATACCTATCAAGGACACGCAGTATTTGTTCCTTGAAAAAGTTCCACTTTTCATTAGTGCCTTTCCCTGACAATTTTTGTTCCCATCCTATGCTTCCTAATTCCTGCCTCATTGCATCATAATGACCTCTCCCCCAATTGTAAACTATGCCCTGCCACATGGCCCTCTCCCTCTCCATTGCAATAACAAAAGACACCGAATTGTGGTCACTCCTGTCCTTGTTCTACCCATGTCTCCGTAATGGCCACAACATCGTAGTCCCAAGTGCCAATCCACGCCCCAAGTTCACCTACCTTATTTTGGATGCTCCTTGCATTGAAGTAGACACACTTCAACCCACCTTCTTGTCTGCTGGTACCCACCTTTGACCATGATACCCTTCCCAGTACCTCACTACACTCACTGACCTCCGGACTACAACTCCTTTTCCCATCCCCCTGACAAATTGGTTTAAACCCCCCCGAAGAGCTGTAGCAAATTTCCCTCCCAGGATATTGATGCCCTTCTGGTTCAGGTGTACCCCGTCCTGTTGGTACAGGTCCCACCTTCCCCAGAAAGTGTTCCAAAGTGCTCTCCCACAACCAAATCCAACACTTGGCCCGGTTCATTTCCCATTACCAAATCCAATGTGGCCCCACCTCTTGTCGGCTTATCCACATATTGTGTCAGGAACCCCTCCTGCACACACTGCACAAAAACTGCCCCATCCAAACTATTCGACCTATGAAGGCTCCAATCAATATTTGGAAAGTTAAAGTCCCCCATGACAACTACCCTGTGACCCCCACACCTATCCATAATCTGCTTAGCAATTTCTTGCTCCACATCTCTATTACTATTTGGGGGCCTATAGTAAACTCCTAACAACGTGACCGCTCCTTTCCTATTCCTAACCTCAGCCCATATTACCTCTGTAGGCAGATCCCCTTCGAAATGCCTTTCTGCAGCCGTTACACTCTCCTTGATTAACAGTGCCACTCCTCCACCTCTTTTACCAGCTACCCTACACTTACTGAAACACCTATACCCCGGAACCTCCAACAACCATTCCTGTCCTTGTTCTACCCATGTCTCCGTAATGGCCACAACATCGTAGTCCCAAGTGCCAATCCACGCCCCAAGTTCACCTACCTTATTTTGGATGCTCCTTGCATTGAAGTAGACACACTTCAACCCACCTTCTTGTCTGCTGGTACCCACCTTTGACCATGATACCCTTCCCAGTACCTCACTACACTCACTGACCTCCGGACTACAACTCCTTTTCCCATCCCCTTGACAAATTGGTTTAAACCCCCCCGAAGAGCTGTAGCAAATTTCCCTCCCAGGATATTGGTGCCCTTCTGGTTCAGGTGTACCCCGTCCTGTTGGTACAGGTCCCACCTTCCCCAGAAAGTGTTCCAATTATCCACATAGCTGAAACCCTCCCTCCTACACCATCCCTGCATCCATGTGTTTAACTGCACTCTCTCCCTGTTCCTCAACTCGCTATCCCGTTGGACCGGCAACATACCAGAGATGACAACCTGTTTTGTCCCGGCTCTCAGCTTCCACCCTAGCTCCCTGAATTCCTGTTTTAAATCCCCGTCCCCTCTCTTACCTATGTCTTTGGTGCCGGCGTGCACCACGACTTGTGACTGTTCCCCCTCCCCCTTTAGAATCCTGAAGACACGGTCGGAGATGTCACGGACCCTGGCATCCGGGAGGCAACATACCATCCGTGAGTCTCTCTTGTTGCCACAGAACCTCCTATCTATCCCTCTAACAAACGAGTCCCCAATAACTATAGCTCTACCGCTCTCTTAAATATATGCGCATTTAGAAAGGAATAAACTCATTCACGATAGTCAGCATGGTTTTGTGAGAGGGAGGTCATGCCTCACTAACCTGGTGGAGTTTTTTGAAGAAGTGACCAGAATGGTTGATGAGGGAAGGGCCGTGGATGTCGTCTATATGGACTTTAGTAAAGCGTTTGACAAAGTCCCTCATGGTAGGCTGGTGAAAAAGGTTGGATCTCATGGGATAAAGGGGGAGGTGGCTAGATGGGTGGAGAACTGGCTTGGTCACAGAAAGCAGAGGGTGGTAGTGGAAGGGTCTTTTTCCGGCTGGAGGCCTGTGACTAGTGGTGTTCCGCAGGGCTCTGTATTGGGACCTCTGCTGTTTGTGATTTATATAAACGATCTGGAAGAAGGTGTAACTGGGGTGATCAGTAAGTTTGCGGATGACACAAAATTGGCAGGACTTGCAGATAGTGAGGAGCATTGTCAGAAGCTACAGAAGGATATAGATAGGCTGGAAATTGGGCAAAGAAATGGCAGTTGGAGTTCAATCCTGATGAATGCGAAGTGATGCATTTTGGTAGAAATAATGTAGGGAGGAGCTATACGATAAATGGCAGAACCATAAAGGGTGTAGATACGCAGAGGGACCTGGGTGTGCAAGTCCACAGGTCCTTGAAGGTGACATCACAGGTGGAGAAGGTGGTGAAGAAGGCCTATGGCATGCTTGCCTTTATAGGACGGGGCATAGAGTATAAAAGTTGGGGTCTGATGTTGCAGATGTATAGAACGTTAGTTCGGCCGCATTTGGAATACTGCGTCCAGTTCTGGTCGCCACACTACCAGAAGGACGTGGAGGCTTTGGAGAGAGTACAGAGGAGGTTTACCAGGATGTTGCCTGGTATGGAGGGGCTTAGTTATGAGGAAAGCTTGGGTAAACTGGGGTTGTTCTCCCTGGAAAGACGGAGGATGAGGGGAGACTTAATAGAGGTGTATAAAATTATGAAAGGCATAGATAGGGTGAACGGTGGGAAGCTTTTCCCCAGGTCGGTGGTGACGTTCACGAGGGGTCATAGGTTCAAGGTGAAGGGGGGGAGGTTTAACACAGATATCAGACGGACATATTTTACACAGAGGGTGGTGGGGGCCTGGAATGCGCTGCCAGGCAAGGTGGTGGAGGCAGACACACTGGGAACGTTTAAGACTTATCTAGATAGCCATATGAACGGAGTGGGAATGGAGTGATACAAAAGAATGGTCTAGTTTGGACCAGGGAGCGGCACGGGCTTGGAGGGCCGAAGGGCCTGTTCCTGTGCTGTATTGTTCTTTGTTCTTTGACAGGTAAAGCACAGGGTTAGATACAGAGTAAAGCTCCCTCTAAAGCTCAAGGTTAAACAGAGTTTGTAATATTCTCGGTTACCACAGCTTTCAGGGGTGTTTTCCATCTACCATCAATCAGGTGTTATGTCCATCAATCAAGCTTCATCTACAGTAAAGTTTATTTATTCGTCACAAGTAAAGCTTACATTAAGACTGAAATGAAGTTACTGTGAAATTCCTTTAGTTGCCACAGCCAGTTTGGGTCAATGCGCCTAACCAGCACGTCTTTCACAATGTGGAAGGAAACTGGAGCACCCGGAGGAAACCCACGCAGACACGGGGAGAATGTGCAAATTCCACACAGATAGTGACCCAAGCCAGGAACTGAACCCGGGTCCCTGGCGCTGTGAGGCAGCAGCGCTAAGCATTGTGCCACTGTGCCGTCCCATCTTCCGATGCTTCAGGTGACCAGATACGTTGACTGAGCAATTTGGTTCACAGAACGCAGTAGAACAGTACCTTTGACCCAAGTGAATACATTTTCATATTCCAGCTTGAGAAAGTGGAAAAACAAAATATTTATCCTCAACACAAGCAGGAAAAGGTGCAAGACCTCGAAAAACAGCTCACTACCGATTGCTATTGATTCACAGCTGGGTTAAGATCAATGTCTAACGAACAAGGAAATACAAACTTACTTTATTTTCCAGAAGCTTCATATCAGAGCAAAAATAAACTGCGCACCACAAAGTTTCAAAATATAGTAGCTGCAGGCCACAGGCTGAACCACTCAGTCACACTCACCCTCAGACCCTCACTCACTCACACACTCACCCTCAGAGACTCACCCTCAGACCCTCACTCACTCACTCACTCACTCACTCACTCACCCTCTCACACTCACTCACGCACTCACCCTCAGAGACTCACTCACTCACTCTCTCACACTCACCCTCAGACTCTCACCCTCAGACACTAACTCACTCACCCTCTCACACTCACCCTCAGACCCTCATTCACCCTCACTCGCTCACCGACACCCTCACTCACTCACTGACACAGCATCACTCACTCACTCACCCAACCCCAATCACTCATCCACAGCCTCACTCACTCACCCTCACTCATAGAATCATAGAATCCTACAGTGCAGAAGGAGGCCATTCAGCCCATCGAGTCTGCACTGACCACAATCCCACCCAGGTCCTATCCCCATAACCCCATGCATTTACCTTAGCTAATCCCCCTGACACTAAGGGGCAATTTAGCATGGCCAATCCACCTAACCCCGCACATCTTTGGAGTGTGGGAGGAAACCGGAGCACCCGGAGGAAACCCACGCAGACATGGGGAGAACGTGCAGACTCCACACAGACAGTCAACCCAAGGCCGGGAATCGAATCCAGGTCCCTCGCGCTGTGAGTTAGCAGTGCTAACCATTGTGTCACCCTCACACCCTCACTCACTCACCCACACTCACTCACTCACTCTACCCACACTCACCCTCACTCACACACCCTCATCCTCACCCACATCCACATCCTCACTCATCCACCATCTAAAGTTGCCACAGTCCCCGATGACCAGAGGTTGCTCTTGGCTTTGAGGGGGAGAGCTGACTGTTAGCAGTTTAACCTGAGGGTCACCACACCTCAGGCGAGGGGCAAGGTTGAGAAGGCTGAATAACCTCAGATGGTGCAGGAATTGAACACACGCTTTTGGCGTCGCTGTGCATCACAAACCAGTTCGCAAACTGAGCTAAACAGACCTACCTGATTCACCCATCTACACCCACCCTCACACACTCACCTACCCTAACTCAGTCACTCACCCATGCTCACCAACACACATTCTCACTCATTCATCCACAGTATTCGAATTGTTTGATTTGATTTTGATTTGATTTATTATTGTTACATGCATTAGCATACAATGAAAAGTATTGTTTCTTGCGCGCTATACAGACAGAGCATACCATTCATAGAGAAGGAAACGAGAGAATGTAGAATGTAGTGTTACAGTCATAGCTCGGGTGTAGAGCAATCACTCACTCACCCACAACTCACTTGCTCACCCACACACCCTCACTCACTTACTCACTCATCTGGATTCAGTTCACAATACATCAGGTGGGGAGCAGTGAGAGACCAAGAGAAGCCCACAGCGAGTCGTGAGGTCCAGAAATACCAGACATGGGAGGGCAGTGGGAGAGAAAGAGGCTGGGGCAGGGAAAGAGAGAGGTTGGGGGAAAGAGTGAGAGACTGGGGGAGAAGGAGAGAAAGAGGCTGGGGCAGGGAAAGAGAGAGGCTGGGGGAAAGAGTGAGAGACTGGGGGAGAGGGAGAGAAAGAGACAGGGGGAGGGGGAGAGGGAGAGATACTAGGGAGAGAGAGAGACTGGAGGAAGGGGGGAATGAAAGAGACCGGGGGAACGGGGAGAGAACAAGCTGGGGTGGGGGGAGAGAGACTGGGGTGAGGGAGAGAGACTGCAAGTGAGGAGAGGAACTGGAAGATGGGGAGAGAGGCAGGTGGGAGAGAGAGAGCGAGATTGTGAGAGACTGGGGGAGGGGGAAAAATACAGATTGGGGGAAGGGGAACGGGTGATGGGTGGTTGGGGGAGACACTGAGGGGAGAGAGAGACTGGTGGAGAAAGATTGGGGGTGAGAGAGAGAGTGAGACTGTGGGGGAAATGCAGAGAATGGGAGGGAGGAGAGAGTCTGGAGATGGGGAGAGAGGCTGGTGGGAGAGAGAGAGATTGTGGGGGAGAGAGAGAGAGTGTGGGGAGGGGGAAAAAGAGAGAGAGACTGGGTAAAGGGGAAGAAGGTAATGGGTGGATGGGAGAGAGACGATGGGGAAGGTGAGAGAGACTGGGGGAGTGGGAGAGAGAGACTGGGGGCAGGACAAGGGAGAGCCGGAGGGAGGGGAATCGAGACTCAGAGGAGAGAGATTGGGGGAGAGAGTGTGTGGTTGGGGTGAGAAAGAAAGAGGCTGGGGGAGGAGTAAAGAGAGACTGGGAGGAGATGGAGGAGAGACAGGGGGAGAGACGGTGGGGGGAAGAGAGAGATTGGGAGGAGAGAGAGATGGGGGTATGGGTAGGGGGAGGGAGAGATCAGTTGCTGGGATGAGAGAGATTAGGAGGAGTTAGAGACTGGAGAGGGGGAGAGAGGGGGAGGAGGGAAAGAAAGAAACTGTGGGGAGCTGGGAAGAGAGACTAGGGGAAAGAACATAGAACATAGAACAGTACAGCACAGAACAGGCCCTTCAGCCCACGATGTTGTGCCGAGCTTTATCTGAAACCAAGATCAAGCTATCCCACTCCCTATCATCCTGGTGTGCTCCATGTGCCTATCCAATAACCGCTTAAATGTTCCTAAAGTGTCTGACTCCACTATCACTGCAGGCAGTCCTAACCACTCTCTGCGTAAAGAACCTACCTCTGATATCCTTCCTGTATCTCCCACCATGAACCCTATAGTTATGCCCCCTTGTAATATCTCCATCCATCCGAGGAAATAGTCTTTGAACGTTCACTCTATCTATCCCCTTCATCATTTTATACACCTCTATTAAGTCTCCCCTCAGCCTCCTCCGCTCCAGAGAGAACAGCCCTAGCTCCCTCAACCTTTCCTCATAAGACCTACCCTCCAAACCAGGCAGCATCCTGGTAAATCTCCTCTGCACTCTTTCCAGCGCTTCTACATCCTTCTTATAGTGAGGTGACCAGAACTGCACACAATATTCCAAATGTGGTCTCACCAAGGTCCTGTACAGTTGCAGCATAACCCCACGGCTCTTAAACTCCAAACCCCTGATAATAAAAGCTAACACACTATAGGCCTTCTTCACAGCTCTATCCACTTGAGTGGCAACCTTTAGAGATCTGTGGATATGGACCCCAAGATCTCTCTGTTCCTCCACAGTCTTCAGAATCCTACCTTTGACCCTGTAATCCACATTTAAATTCGTCCTCCCAAAATGAATCACCTCACATTTATCAGGGTTAAACTCCATTTGCCATTTTTCAGCCCAGCTTTGCATCCTATCTATGTCTCTTTGCAGCCTACAACAGCCCTCCACCTCATCCACTACTCCACCAATCTTGATGTCATCAGCAAATTTACTGATCCAAACTTCAGCCCCATCCTCTAAGTCATTAATAAAAATCACAAAGAGCAGAGGACCAAGCATTGATCCCTGTGGCACTCCGCTAGCACTTCGTCTATGTTGGGGGTGATCTTGCTGCCACTCTGCATAGGGATCTGTGGCAGAGGGAGGGAAGGGGCCGATCGGGGCTGGCCACTGGGATGTGGGGGGCGGGGGGGAGGGGGGGGCGGGTCCTGTGGGCTGGGTGGTCAGGACAGCTGGGGGGAGGGGGGGTGGGGGTTGGGACTGCCAGAGTGGGGTGGTGTCGGGACTGGCCCAGAGACGTCCAGGAGGCCAGCAATCGGGGGGAGGGGGGTCGGGGGGGGGGGGAGGGCGGGAAGTGTTCGGGGGGGGGGGTGCGGGGGGGTGGTTGCAGGGGCAGCAATGCGGGTTTGCTGTGCTGGCCAGTGATCAGGAAGCCAGCAGTGCGGGGCTATCGCGCTTGCGCCGTGTCCGCTCTGATGGATCGGTGCTTGCGCGGTGGCCCACTCTGTACGATGCTGCTGGCCTCTCTAGCGGGAATAGGCTCTGCCCACTGATTTTCATCGTCAATCCCGCTCGTGCATTCTGCAGTGCTCAGAGCATTCATATGTAATTCCCGCTAAAAAAAACAGCGGGTTTTACTCCAGCTTTTACGCAAATATGGCACTTAGAATCTTTTTGGGAGAATCCTGGCCAATGTACTTCACAGTAAGAAGTTTAACAACACCAGGTTAAAATCCAACAGGTTTATTTGGTCATCAATTTGTTTGCGCACCACCACATCAATGTACTTCACACAGAGAGATAAAGTTCCACTAACCATTAGTGTCTGGAGTTCTGCATAGCAACGTTCCAATGAGACAGGGAAGTTATGGTAGGTTACAGGAACCATGGTGTACAAAGATTGTAATGAATCTAGTCAAGAAGAAAAGAAAAGCTTACAAAAGGTTCAGGGAGCTAGGTAATGTTAGAGACCTAGAAAAGTATACGGCTAATAGGAAGGAACTTAAGAAGGAAATTAGGAGAGCCAGAAGGGGTCATGAGAAGGCCTTGGCAGGCAGGATTAAGGAAAACCCCAAGGCATTCTACAAGTATGTGAAGAGCAAGAGGATAAGACGTGAAAGAATAGGACCTATCAAGTGTGACGGTGGGAAAGTTTGTATGGAACCGGAAGAAATAGCAGAGGTACTTAATGAATACTTTACTTCAGTATTCACTATGGAAAAGGATCTTGATGGTTGTAGTGCAGACTTGCAGCGGACTGAAAAGCTTGAGCGTGTAGATATTAAGAAAGAGGATGTGTTGGAGCTTTCGAAAAGCATCAAGTTAGATCAGTCGCCGGGACTGGATGAGATGTACCCCAGGCTACTGTGGGAGGTGAGGGAGGAGATTGCTGAGCCTCTGGCAATGATCTTTGCATCATCAATGGAGATGGGAGAGGTTCTGGAGGATTGGAGGATTGCGGATGTTTTTCCTTTATTCAAGAAAGGGAGTAGAGATAGCCCTGGAAATTATAGACCAGTGAGTCTAACCTCAGTGGTTGGTAAGTTGATGGAGCAGATCCTGAGAGGCAGGATTTATGAATATTTGGAGAGGTATAATATGATTAAGAATAGTCAGCATGGCTTTGTCAAAGGCAGATCATGCCTTACGAGCTTGATTGAATTTTTTGAGGATGCGACTAAACACATTGATGAAGGAAGAGCAGTAGATGTAGTATACATAGACTTCAGCAAGGCATTTGATAAGGTGCCCCATGCAAGGCGTATTGAGGAAGTGAGGGGGCATGGGATCCAAGGGGACATTGCTTTGTGGATCCAGAACTGGCTTGCCCACAGAAGGCAAAGAGTGGTTATAGATGGATGATATTCTGCATGGAGTGGAGTGCCCAGGGATCTGTTCTGGGACCCTTACTCTTTGTGATTTTTATAAATGACCTGGATGAGGAAGTGGAGGGATGGGTTGGTAAGTTTGCTGATGACACAAAGGTTGGAGGTGTTGTGGATAGTGTGGAGGGATGTCAGAAGTTGCAGCGAGACATTGATAGGATGCAAGACTGGGCGGAGAAGTGGCAGATGGAGTTCAACGCAGATAAGTGTGAGGTGGTTCATTTTGGCAGGTCAAATAGGATGGCGGAATATAATATTATTGGTAGGACTCTTGGCAGTGTGGAAGATCAGAAGGATCTTGGGGTCCGAGTTCATAGGACGCTCAAAGCAGCTGTGCAGGTTGAGGCTGTGGTTAAGAAGGCGTATGGTGAACTGACCTTCATCAATCGAGGAATTGAGTTTAGGAGTCGTGAGATAATGTTGCAGCTCTATAGGACCCTGATCAGACCACACTTGGAGTACTGTGCTCAGTTCTGGTCGCCTCATTACAGGAAGGATGTGGAATCCATAGAAAGGGTGCAGAGGAGATTTACAAGGATGTTGCCTGGGCTGAGGAGCATGCCTTATGAGGATAGGTTGAGTGCGCTCGGCCTTTTCTCCTTGGAGAGACGAAGGATGAGGGGTGACCTGATAGAGGTGTATAAGATGTTGAGAGGTATTGATCGAGTGGACAGTCAGAGGCTTTTTCCTAGGGCTGAAATGGTTGCCACAAGAGGATACAGGTTTAAGGTGCTGGAGAGTAGGTACAGAGGAGATGTCAGGGGTAATTTTTTCACTCAGAGAGTGGTGGGTGCATGGAATGGGCTGCCAGCAATGGCGATGGAGGCGGATTCGATAGGGTCTTTTAAGAGACTTTTAGATAAGTACATGGAACTTAGTAAGATAGAGGGTTATAGGTAAGCCTAGTAATCGCTAAGGTCGGGACATGTTCGGCACAACTTTGTGGGCTGAAGGGCCTGTATTGTGCTGTAGGTTTTCTATGTTTCTATGTTTCTAACCAGGATCGGAATGCCACCCAGAATGATCCGATCTTGAGCCAAGTAACGGATCTTGTCCTGAGAGGGAGGTCGAGTAATAGAAACCACCCCGAGGTTTGGCCGTATATGTCCCGAAGATAGGAGTTGTCGGTATTGGATAGATGTTTAATATGGGATATGAGAGTCGTTACTCCTCATTATTAAGAGGAAAGGTGCTGGAACAGGTGCACCAAGGGTGCCTGGGGGTGGTGTGAATGAAGGAAACAGCAAGAATGTTGATGCACAAATTGAAATGAAAGTGGGATTGTGTGAATACTGTGCTTTGGTACGAAAGGTGCTGTCCTCGCCACCTCTGCTTGATTAGATTATGGCTTTCCAAGTATTCTGCTATTACTTCCTTTAACGATTGATCCCAACATAGCACAATGGTTAGCACTGCTGCATTACAATGGCAGGGACCTGGTTTCAATTTCAGCCTCAGGTGACAGTCTGTATGTAGTTTGCACTTCTCTCCCTGTGTCAGTGTGAGTTTCCTCGGAGTGCTCCGGTTTCCTCCCACACTCCAAAGATATGTAGGTTAGGTTGATTGGCCATAGTAAATTGACTCTTAGGGCCTGATTTTACCATCAAGTTGTGCCTGTTTTTGGGTGCCAAAACTTGGTAAAGTCGGGCATGCATTTAAATTGACTTAATGGGTTGCACGCCCAAACTTAACCGCACTTCCCCCTTTACCACTGCGTTCACCCGTCCAGATTTGTCACGAAACAGACATGGTCCACAAAGGTTTGATTTGGTCGCTCCAGCTTCTGAGGAGGTTATTCCGAGTGTCCGGCGGTTCTCTGCTTCAGATCGTTGGTGGGGGGGGAGGGAGGCGAGTCAGATGGCTCTCTGACTCAGATCGGTGGGGAGGGGGGTCAAAGGGGTGTAGGGGGTCGGGGGCAGGAGGGGCGGGGGGGAAGGAGGGGTCTGCTGCCACTCTGTGTGTGATCAGTGGGGGGGGGAGAGGGGGCTGCGGGGAATGGGGGGTCCGCTGCCACTCTACGTGTGATTAGTGGGGAGGGAGAGGGGAGGGGCCGGCGATCGGTCTGGGTGGTGGGTGGATGAGAGGATAAGAGGGTCAGTAATGTTGTGGGGGTGGGGCAATGACTTTTGGGGGAAGTGGGGAGGCATTATCCGGCCCGGAAGCGATGTGACAGGGGAGCATTGTTCTATCATGGAGGCGCCAATCGGAGCTGCAGGATTTCAGGCGCATTAAGCCCCACCCACAGGTTTGTGCAGCACTATTCAGATTCGCTGCTATTTTTTCAGGCAGAGTGCATACGGGAACGCCTGAGAACGGGTCTAAAAGTCGGATATGAAACACTCCCAGTTTCAAGTCCGCCCAGCACTGAGAATGAAAATGGTAAAATAGGGCCCTTAGTGACAGGGGGGAATCAGCATGGTAAATACATGGGGTTACGGGCATAGGGCCTGGGTGGGATTGTTGGTGATGCAGGCTCAATGGGCTAAATGGCCTCCTTCTGCATTGTGGGAGTTCTATGATTCTGTGATACCTGAACCTTACTAACTCATCAATACAAATATGGGGATTGGCCTTTGTTTTGATATGGGGAACTGATCTGTCCTGGATCTTAGTTTGAGGTGCAATTGGGACTGAGATTTTGTAGTGACTCAGAAATCCTGCCCACAGTTAGAGGGTGAGTTCTGTATTTGTGACGTGTCTGGCTGTCCTGATCTGGAGACTTCTAGGAGAGGCTGGACTGCATTGGTGGCTCGTGCTTTCAGCAATAAAGTGAAATGATGTCAACTGTTGTCACCTTCTTTGGTCTTCCTCTGATCTGTTCTTTTATCTCACTCATTTGCCTGTTATTGGATGTTCATTTTGTGCTCGGTAAATCCTCCCCTTCTCCACGACCCAGCTGAATGTCTCACTCAGCAGTTCACCACCCACAGAGATCATCAAGATGAAAAATGAGACATTGGATGAAATGCAAGAAACAACATTTCCTGGCGATGAATTGGGTGGATGTAAATTTTGTAAAGGAAGTGTTTCTTTCGATGATTTATGTAATAGAACATAGAACATTACAGCGCAGTACAGGCCCTTCGGCCCTCGATGTTGCGCCGACCAGTGGAACCAATCTAAAGCCCCTCTAATCTACACTATTCCAATATCATCCATATGTTTATCCAATAACCATTTGAATGCTCTTAATGTTGATGAGTCCACTACTGCTGCAGGCAGGGCATTCCACGCCCTTACTACTCTCTGAGTAAAGAACCTACCTCAAACATCTGTCCTATATCTCTCACCCCTCAATTTAAAGCTATGTCCCCTCGTGCTAGCCATCACCATCCGAGGAAAAAGGCTCTCACTATCCACCCTATCTAATCCTCTGATCATCTTATATGTTCAGTTTAATTGTGTCTTACCTATAAAGGGTTGAAACTTCATGCTAGAATCAGTGGGCAAATTCTCCAACCATTCCCACCAATGGAATTTTCCGATCCCCAGGAGTTAACAAAACATCAGGTACCAATTGCAAACTGGTTTCCATCAAATGTTGATTTGTTGTTGACTTTTAAAGTGAGTGTGAACATTCTTGGGAAATTGTGAAAATGTCACTGTACATGTCAGAATCCGGGACTAAGAGTGACAATGATTGGATCAAATTACACAACACATAGCACAATATACACCTTCAGGCATATTGCTGGGTGAGTCTCATCCTCCAGGAAACAAATCATAATTCTGATCAAATCCATTTCTGCTATAAGTACTCACAGTTTGTCACAGACTTTACTGAAGCCTGAGGAGATCACACATCAGCACCTCATGAGATTCTGGTAAGCAGTCAGCTATGAATTGAAGTTTAGAATATGCTGAGGAGTTTTTAGCTATGGACTCAGGTTTATGCATGTGTTTTTGCCTCAATACATAGCTTAATAATGATCAGAGTTAGTAAAGGGACTGTGAGAGACCATCTGGCACAGTGATAGTGTCCCTATCTCTGGACCAGAAGCTTAGGGGTCGAGTCCAATGGCTGGACAATTTGGCCACAGAAGGTGCATTTAACGCAATTCAACAGGCTGATAATCAGCTCGGAAATCCTTCAACCACTTTCCCCCGATGATCCCCCAATGGGTAAAAAATATTGTGGGTTTGAAGATATGCAAGAGAGTAAGGAGACTTGAGATGGAGTTGGAGGATATATAAAGCAGGTATGAGCAAGCATGGTGTAATCAGTGGAGGTGAATTGGAGGGAAGAGGAGCAGGGGATTAAAGCGGGAGATTGAACCAACAAACATGGACATCTTGGGATCAAAAGGTATAAAATGAAGAGAAGCTCAATGATTTGTCATATTGCTTTGAGAAAAAGAAAGAGATGATCACAATCCCTGATTTCACTCAATATAAATAGATAAAGTCAACGTCTACAATTCCTTTCCTTGGGAGAGACTTCACTCAGTATAGATAGACAACTCAATGCCAACTATCCCACTCTCAAAGAGAGACTTCACTCAATATAGATAGATAAACACAATGCCTACTACCCTACTCCCGAGAGAGAGAAAGAGAGAGACTTCACTCAATATAGATCGATAAACTCAATGTCGACAATCCCACTCCCAGAGAGAGAGACCTCACTCAATATAGATAAATAACTCAATGTCTACTACCCCACTCCTAGAGAGACTTCACTCAAAATAGATAGGTAAACTCAATGTCTCCTACCCGACTCCCAGAGAGACTTCACTCAATATAGATAGATAAACTCAATGTCTACTACCCACTCCCAGAGAGAGAGAGACTTCACTCAATATAGATAAATAACTCAATGTCTCCTACCCCACTCCCAGAGAGAGAGAGACTTCACTCAATATAGATAGATAAACTCAATGTCTACTACCCACTCCCAGAGAGAGAGAGACTTCACTCAATATAGATAGATAAACTCAATGTCTACTACCCACTCCCAGAGAGAGAGAGACTTCACTCAATATAGATAGATAAACTCAATGTCTACTACCCACTCCCAGAGAGAGAGAGACTTCACTCAATATAGATAGATAAACTCAATGTCTACAATCCCACTCCCAGAGAGAGAGAGACTTCACTCAATATAGATAGATAAACTCAAACCATTTTCATTCTAAGTGCTGAATCTGGGCACAATTCAGATCCGACTTGGAAAACTGCTTTCAGGCGCCCCCATTCGCACTTAGCGTGAAAAAAAAATTGCGGGTCTGAATCGTGCTGTGGGCGGGGCTTATCACACCTGAAACGATCAGAGCGCTGAACTACACATGTGCAGTGAGAAAAAAATTTGGAAACACGCGCCCGTGTCAGATCGCTCCCAAGCCGCAGAATGCGGTGAAAGCGGCCCGGGAGCGAAAAGCGGGAGCAATGGCCTCCCAGATATCACTGTCCCCCTTATCCACCCACCCGCCCCCCGCGACCCAGACCAATCGTGACCCCCTGCCCCCTTCCCCCCCACTGATCGCCTGCAGAGTGGCAGCAGACCCCCCTGCCCCCCCACCCCTCCCCCCACCAGAGATACAGCTTACCCGCGTCCCTCCTCTCTCCCCCACTCCCCCCAGAGAATGATCTGGCCTCCCTTCCCCCCCCCCCCCCCCCCCAGAGAATGAACATGGAACATTGCAGTGCAGTACAAAGAACAAAGAACAATACAGCACAGGAACAGGCCCTTCGGCCCTCCAAGCCCGTGCCGCTCCCTGGTCCAAACTAGACCATTCTTTTGTATCCCTCCATTCCCACTCCGTTCATATGGCTATCTAGATAAGTGTTAAACATTCCCAGTGTGTCTGCCTCCACCACCTTGCCTGGCAGCGCATTCCAGGCCCCCACCACCCTCTGTGTAAAATACATCCTTCTGATATCCGTGTTAAACCTCCCCCCCCGCTCACCTTGAACCTATGACCCCTCGTGAACGTCTATATATATAGCAGACCTACTCCCAGAGAGGGAGATTTCACTCAATATAGATAGATAACTTCAATGTCTACTACCCCACTCTCAGAGAGAGAGACTTCACTCTATATAGATAGATAAACACAATGTCTACAATCCCACTCCCAGAGAGAGGGAGACTTAACTCAATGTCGACAATGCTACTCACAATTTAAAACTCTCTCTGATTTTCATATCTCTGGAATTCTCACCAATACTTATTGTCTATTTTCCATTGCAGAATATTGCTCAGTACGATGAAGACTTTGTTGCTGATTCTAGGCTACCTGAGTAAGTAATATTCATTCTCAATGATGTATGCCCGTTGATCCATTTTGTGGGGTTGTCACAATATCTTTCTTGTTGTATTTAAAACTACTGTCCCCCTCAAGTAGCCAGACAAAGTCGCAGAGTGGTTTCAATCTCTCCTTTTTGT
Source organism: Mustelus asterias (assembly GCF_964213995.1). NCBI lineage: Eukaryota > Metazoa > Chordata > Chondrichthyes > Carcharhiniformes > Triakidae > Mustelus > Mustelus asterias. Next base: position 58,494 of record NW_027590726.1, read on the forward strand.
TCCACAGTATCTCATTCTAGAATTGACTCTCAACTGCCCCCAAAACTCAGGATGGGCATTAAACCCTGGCCAGCCAGTGATGTCCATATGCCACGAAAACATTTTTAAAAATGAAATAGCCTTTCCTATTAATTTTATCAAAAACTTTAGAGTTTCCTGCTGCAGTGAGAAAAAAAATGTCCTTTTGGATGGCACGGTGACACAGTGATTAGCCCTGCTGCCTCACAGCACCAGGAACCTGGGTTCGATTCCCAGCTTAGGTCACTGTCTGTGTGCAGTTTGCACATTCTCCCCATGCCTGTCTGGGTCTCCTCTGGGTGTTCCGGTTTCCTCCCACAGTCCAAAGACGTGTGGGGTTCGGTTGATTGGCCATGCTAAACTGACCCTAGTGTCAGGGGGATTAGCAGGGTGAATATGTGGGGTTGTGGGAATAGGACCCGGATGAGATTGTGGTCACTGCAGGCTCAATGGGCAAAATGACCTCCTTCTGCACTGTAGGGATTCTATGATCTATTCCATGAATTTTCCTTTTTGTGATGCCAGTTGTGTCAGGAATAAATCTTCCGATCTGACAAGGGGTTCTAACCCAAGATCAATCCAACACAGGGTTTGTCATGATCATTTCAACTATCCCAAATTTTAATCAACGATTACAATTTTAAAAATCTTGTTCTCACATAAGTGAATTTATATCCGGTTTTAAATTCCCAGATGTTTCTCAAAATATCCTGGAATCATGCTTGTGGCCATTGAAACGGGTGGCACGGTGGCACAGTGGGTTAGCACTGCTGTCGCCCAGCGCCAGGGACCTGGGTTCAATTTCCGGCTCGGGTCACTGTCTGTGTGGAGTCTGCACGTTCTCCCCGTGTCTGCGTGGGTTTCCTCCGGGTGCTCCGGTTTCCTCCCACAGTCCAAAGATGTGCAGGTTAGATTGATTAGCCATGCTAAATTGACCCTAGTGTCGGGGGGAATTGGCAGGGTGGATATGTGGAGTTGCGGGAGTGGGGCTTGGGTGGGATTGTGGTCGGTGCAGATTCGATGAGCCGAATGGCCTCCTTCTGTACTGTAGGGATTCTATGAAACATGAATTCAGGTTCATAACCTATGAAAATAAACTTAATCAATTACACTTCCTTTTTTAAAAATCTGACTTAAATCACAAAATATGGTCACAAAATTATACGGAAAACATTAAAGCTTGAAACATATAACCCATCCAGGAAGAGAAGGTGTTACAGGCTAATAGGCTGGAGGAAGTAGATGTTCAGAGGGAGGATGTATTAGCAGTTTTGAATAAACTGAAGGTCGATAAGTCCCCTGGGCCTGATGAAATATATCCTAGGATTCTTTGGGAGGCAAGGGAAGAGATTGCAGAGCCTTTGGCTTTGATCTTTGGGTCCTCACTGTCCACGGGGATGGTGCCAGAGGACTGGAGAGTGGCGAGTGTTGTTCCTCTGTTTAAGAAAGGGAATAGAAATGACCCTGGTAATTATAGGCCGGTTAGTCTTACTTCGGTGGTTGGTAAGTTGGTGGAAAAGGTCCTGAGGGATGGGATTTACGACCATTTAGAAAGATGCGGATTAATCCGGGATAGTCAGCACGGATTCATGAAGGGAAGTCATGCCTCACAAATTTGATAGAATTTTTTGAGGAGGTAACTAAGTGTGTTGATGAAGGTAGGAGCTGTTGATGTCATATACATGGATTTTAGTAAGGCGTTTGATAAGGTGTGGGATAAAGGGAAAGTTGGCCGATTGGATAGGTAACTGGCTATCTGATCGAAGACAGAGGGTGGTGGTGGATGGAAAATTTTCGGACTGGAGGCAGGTTGCTAGCGGAGTGCCATAGGGATCAGTGCTTGGTCCTCTGCTATTTGTCATTTTTATTAATGACCCAGAGGAGGGGCTGAAGGGTGGATCAGTAAATTTGCTGATGACACCAAGATTGGTGGTGTTGTGGATGAGATGGAGGGCTGTTGTAGACTGCAAAGAGACATAGATAGGATGCAGAGCTGGGCTGAAAAATGGCAGATGGAGTTTAACCCTGATAAATGTGAGGTGATTCATTTTGGTAGGACAAATTTAAATGTGGATAACAGGGTCAAAGGTAGAGTTCTGAAGACTGTGGTGGAACAGAGAGATCTTGGGTCCATATCCACAGACCTCTGAAGGTTGCCACTCAAGTGGATAGAGCTGTGAAGAAGGCCTATAGTGTGTTAGCTTTTATTAACAGGGGGTTGGAGTTTAAGAGCCGTGGGGTTATGCTGCAACTGTACAGGACCTTGGTGAGACCACATTTGGAATATTGTGTGCAGTTCTGGTCACCTCACTATAAGAAGGATGTGGAAGCGCTGGAAAGAGTGCAGAGGAGATTTACCAGGATGCTGCCTGGTTTGGAGGGTAGGTATTATGAGGAAAGTTTGAGGGAGCTAGGGCTGTTCTCTCTGGAGCGGAGGAGGTTGAGGGGAGACTTTATAGAGGTTTATAAAATGATGAAGGGGATAGATGGAGTGAATGTTCAAAGACTATTTCCTCGGGTGGATGGAGCTATTACAAGGGGGCATAACTATAGGGTTCATGGTGGGAGATATAGGAAGGATGTCCGAGGTAGGTTCTTTACGCAGAGAGTGGTTGGGGTGTGGAATGGACTGCCTGCAGTGATAGTGGAGTCAGACACTTTAGGAACATTTCAGCGGTTATTGGATAGGCACATGGAGCACACCAGGATGATGGGGAGTGGGATAGCTTGATCTTGGTTTCAGATAAAGTTCGGCACAATATTGTGGACCGAAGGGCCTGTTCTGTGCTGTACTGTTCTATACACAAGCAGAGAAACTTAGCACACACTTTTAAGCAACAATGAATTACAGAAGCATTCTTGTGGTTCTGTTTTTAACCTTCTAAATTCTTGTAATTAAAAACCCATAATGTTATCTCCCTCGATGGAAAAACCTTGAGTTCAAAACCAAAGTTATCAAATTTACAAATGTCCAGGTAAACCAACCAGAAGTCATAGTGTCATAGAGTCAAAGAGGTTTACAGCATGGAAACAGGCCATTCGGCCCAACCTGTCCATGCCGCCTTTTTTTTAAACCCCTAAGCTAATCCCAATTGCCCACATTTGGCCCATATCCCTCTATACCCATCGTACCCATGTAACTATCTAAATGCTTTTTAAAAGATAAAATTGTACCCGCCTCTACTACTACCTCTGGCAGCTTGTTCCAGACACTCACCACCCTCTGTGTGAAAAAACTGCCCCTCTGGACACTTTTGTATCTCTCCCCTCTCACCTTAAACCTATGCCCTCTAGTTTTAGACTCCCCTACCTTTGGGAAAAGATATTGACTATCTACCTTATCTGTGCCCCTCATTATTTTATAGACCTCTATAAGGTCACCCCTCAGCCTCCTACGCTCCAGAGAAAAAAGTCACAGTCTATCCAGCCTCTCCTTATAACTCAATCCATCAAGTCCCGATAGCATCCTAGTAAATCTTTTCTGCACTCTTACTTTTCCTTACTTTTATAACTGTAATTCAAGTTTCCAACTCACCCTTGCTCTGGACAGATATTGGTTACATTTTTCTGCAGCTGTGGCGACCTGCACTGCATTAGGAATCTTGATTTAAGAGAGAGCTTGTCTTTCTCAGATTTGTTTTAAAAAAGCTCCCAGCATTTTTATGGCTTCTCCTCCCTCGTCAGTAATAAATTCCAGTTCTGCCTTTTCAGCCGTCTCCTTGTTGACATTCACCTTCTTGGATTTTGCCGTGGCCCATGGTCTTGTTAACCATTCCGCCCTCACGGTTCTTTTGACAAAATCCCTAGGGTGTCCCCCTTTTCTTTCACCATTTCACTCCCTTTGTCTGGTCCAGTTTACTTTGGCTTCAGATTTCACTCTTTATATTGACTACAATTGGTTAACAACAGCATCCAGCTGTTAATATAGAACATACTCACCGGACCAAGATGTTGTCACAGTTTTTTCTGGCCAGAGCAAGCCCCATTCCATTGCCAATCTGTTATGTTTTTCTTGTGATATTTAAAACTATCATTTCCCCTTAGGTAGCCAGACAAAGTCACGGAGTGGTTTCAAGATGATCTATTGAGAAACTCCAGTGCTTTAGGACTCTGAATAAGTCTCTCAGACCAGTCAGGGTGCAGAATTCAGAAATACACAAGCAATTATAGTTTCAAATTCAATGACAAATAATGAGCAAATACCAATAAAAGTACAGGAGCTATCTCTATCCACTTGCAGTTATTGATTAAGGTTACATCATGCATACGTAAGAGTGTAGTGTCCAATTAAAACTTGTGCATGTTATATCATCAAGAAATGATAGCTATATCTCTGGCCAATGGTCTATAAACCTTCTTTTCCATTGTTCCTTGTTCTAATGGGCAAACATGAGCTGAAGCTGCACATCAATTCAATGGTTCATGACTCTTATCTGGGTCTGCTTTAATTAAGACCTGTGCTTTTCACATAGCTTCCCCTCTGTGACTGAGATACAGCTTACAGCTTGTGTGATTTTTAAACTTGTGAGATTATTAACCCTTTCACTCCACATAAGTAGTTGTGTTATTTTGTTATCTTCCCGAAAAACCTGCAGATGTGTCACCTTAGAGATGTGACAAAGGAATCAGATATGTAAGAGAGAAAAGGGTGTTTGGAAAGTTTTAATTTTGAATTTGAGGATGATCAAGAGAGTTTACACAGTCATCTAAGTCAGAGAGTTTGCCCGGGGAGCTGACTGAGGTGCTAACTTTGGAAATTCTTCCTTCTGAACAAACTGCTGCTTTTTATTCTTTTTCTTTTCATTTCAGTAGCTCTTTTATCTTTAAACCATAAGATTATAACTCAACATTTGTTTCCCCAGTTAGTTAGCTATTTGACTTATCAAATCAACAAGTAACGTGAGACAGACATGTGTTGTCCATGACTACATGTGGGAATGTGTGGAAAACATCAGAATCACGGACAGCCAGAAAAAGCAACTTGTGCTCAGAGTTGCTGAGCTGGAGTCTGAGTTGCAAACATTGCGAAGGGGAAGAGTTCTCTGGACACTCTGTTCCAGGAATCAGAAGCTAACAGTGGGTCCATGGTCAGGAAAAGGACGATGTGGCTGCAGGTCAGAAAGGGACGAGGAATGAGCACATAGTGATGGAGGAGCCTCAGCCCCTGACTCTGTCCATTGGGTACAAGCTGCTTGTTACCTGTGTGGATGAGAAGCAGGGTGGGCAAGTAGAATGACCCTGGCATCAAGGTGAAGGATGCCATTTCCAGTGAACGGAGAGTAAGAAGCTTCATGATAGGAGACAGTATGGTCAGGGGCGTAGATACCGGACTTTGCAGCCAAAATCCTGAGTCTGTCCAGGGCTGGGGTTCAAGACTTCGTATAGAAACATAGAAGCAGCAGTAGACCATTCGGCCCTTTGAGCCTGCTCCCCCATTCTTTTTGATCATGGCGGATGTCGAAATCTTGACTTCTGAGTTTGACTTCAACACAAACACACATTAACACAAGATACTTAACCGACAGATTGTCTTTAGTTTACTTGCTAGCAAGGGCAGGGGGTTTGACGCAATGGGTCAAAAAAACCAGTCCCCCAAGAAAATCATCCTGGTTTATACAATTCTACAGCTCACAATCAGCTGGACACAATCCAATCAAAAGTGTTACAAATGACATACATTATGTATTGATCCAATAGAATGAAATACTGAACAACCCTGATCTATGTGACCATGATACCTCTTGGGATACCCCAATATATCATCTCTAAGCCTTGGTGAACTATCCTTTAGTCACTTAGTCAGACATCATGTCTCTATTTTGATAGCAGCCTCTCAAAGCATCTTCACTAAAACAGTCTCACATGGGCATCCTTCACTTGATAAAAGGGGCCTTAGTATTTTATGGCCTTGTCAGAGAAGTTAACTGAATCTCTGTTTTAATTAGAAACTGTGAAGGCCGCTTCATTAAAACTCACTCGTGCATCAGTTGTTTCTGATAAGTTGTCTGGTGAGGCAATTAAGTGCCCTTTATGGCCTTGTGATTCCAACAGTTGAGTGCTTTAAAGGAATGTATTTAACTCCTATTTAGTATCATAGGGCACTCTGTAACTGTTCACAAGTTAAACAACCTTTGTTTAACTTCTAAAAATGTATAGAAGATATATTTATAAGTGTGGACTAATTAAAGGTATTGCATGTACCTTTAAAACTACAAAGTATTTAAAACACCTAATTACATAAGAACATAAGAACTAGGAGCAGGAGTAGGCCATCTGGCCCCTCGAGTGTCCTCCGCCATTCAATAAGATCATGGCTGATCTTTTTGTGGACTCAGCTCCACTTACCCGCCCGCTCACCTTTACTGTTTTTCTGTAATTCCTTTACTGTTCAAAAAATTATTTATAGAATCATAGAAACCCTACAGTACAGAAAAAGGCCATTCGGCCCATCGAGTCTGCAGCGAACCATAATCCCACACAGGACCTACCCCCATATCCCTACATATTTACCCACTAATCCCTCTGGCCTATGCATCCCAGGACACTAAGGGCAATTTTTAGCATGGCCAATCAACCTAACCCGCACATCTTTGGACTGTGGGAGGAACCCGGAGCACCCGGAGGAAACCCACGCAGACACAAGGGGAATGTGCAAACTCCACACAGACAGTGACCCAAGCCGGGAATAGAACTCAGGTCCCTGGACCTGTGAAGCAGCAGTGCTAACCACTGTGCTACCCTGCCGCCCATCCTTGCTTTAAAAACATCCTTGCCTTATCCTTCCCTATCCTTGCCTTAAAAACATTCAATGAGGTAGCCTCAACTGCTTCACTGGGCAGGGAATTCCACAGATTCACAACCCTTTGTGTGAAGGAGTTCCTCCTCAACTCAGTCCTAAATCTGCTCCCCCTTATTTTGAAGCTATGCCCCTAGTTCTAGTTTCACCCACCAGTGGAAACAACTTCCCTGCTTCTATCTTATCTATTCCCTTCATAATCTTATATGTTTCTATAAGGTCTCCCCTCATTCTTCTGAATTCCAGTGAGTATAGCCCCAGTCTACAAAGAACAAAGAAAATTACAGCACAGGAAATGGCCCTTCAGCCCTCCAAGCCTGCACCAACCATGCTGCCAGACTTAACTAAAACCCCCTACCCCCTATTCCCATCCTATTCATGTATTTGTCTCTCTATTCCATTCTATTCATGTATTTGTCCAGATGCCCCTTAAAAGTCACTACTGTATCCGCTTCCACTACCTCCCCCTGCAATGAGTTCCAGGCACCCACCACCCTCTGTGTAAAAAATATGCCTCGTACATCTCCTTTCAACCCTGTCCTTTGCACCTTAAATCTGTGCTCCCTAGTAATTGACTCTTCCACCCTGGGAAAAAGCTTCTGACTATCCACTCTGTCCAAGCCTCTCATAATCTTGTAGACTTCTATCAGTCACCCCTCAACCTCCGTCGTTCCATTGAGAACAAACCAAGTTTCTCCAACCTCTCCTCATAGCTAATGCCCTCCATACCAGACAACATCCTGGTATATCTTTTCTGCACCCTCTCCAAAGCCTCCACATCCTTCTGGTAGTGTGGCGACCAGAATTGAACACTATATTCTAAGTGCGGCCTAACTAAGGTTCTATAAAGCTGCAACATGACTTGCCAATTTTTAAACTCAATGCCCTGGCCAATGAAGGCAAGCATGCCGTATGCCTTCTTGACTAACTTCTCCACCTGCATTGCCACTGTCAGTGACCTGTGTACCTGTACATCCAGATCTCTTTGCCTATCAATACTCTTAAGGGTTCTGCCATTTACTATATATTTCCTATCTGTATTAGGCCTTCCAAAATGCATTGCCTCACATTTGTCCGGATTAAACTCCATCTGCCATCTCTCCGCTCAAGTCTCCAACCGATCTATATCCTGTTGTATCCTCTGATGGTCCTCATCGCTATTCGCAAATCCACCAATCCTTGTGTCGTCCACAAACTTACGAATCAAACCAGTTACATTTTCCTCCAAATCATTTGTATATATTACAAACAGCAAAGGTCTCAGTACTGATCCCTGAGCAACGACACTTGTCACAGCCCTCCATTCAGAAATGCACCCTTTCCACTTCTACCCTCTGTCTTCTTTGACCAAGCCAGTTTTGTATCCATCTTGCCAGCTCACCTCTGATCCCATGCGATTTCACCTTCTGCACCAGTCTGCCATGAGGGACTTTGTCAAAGGCCTTCCTGAAGTCCATGTAGACAACATCCATTGCCCTACCCTCATCAATCATCTTTGTCACTCATCTACTCCCTTTTCCCCAGGGTGGAAGAGTCAATTACTAGGGGGCATAGGTTTAAGGTGTGAGGGGCAAGGTTTAAAGGAGATGTACAAGGCAGATCTTTTACACAGGGAGTAGTGGGTGCCTAGAACTCATTGCCGGGGAGGTAGTGGAAGCGGATACGGCAGTGACTTTTAAGGGGCGTCTTGACAAGTACATGAATAGATGGGTTTAGAGGGATATGGTCCCCGGAAGGGTTTTAGTTCAGTCAGGCAGCATGGTCGGTGAAGGCTTGGAGGGCCGAAGGGCCTTCCTGTGCTGTAATTTTCTTTGTTCTTTGTACTCAGTCTCTCTTCATAAGCCAACCCTCTCAACTCCGGAATCAACCTAGTGAATCTCCTCTGCATCCCCTCCAGTGCTAGTATAGCCTTTCTCAAGTAAGGAGACCAAAACTGTACACAGTACTCCAGGTGTGGCCTCACCAGCACCTTAGAAAAACCTACAAAAGGTTCAGGGAACTAGGTACTGTTAGAAATCTAGATGAGTATACGACTAGTAGGAAGGAACTTAAGAGGGAAATTAGAAGAGCAAGAAGGGGTCATGAGAAGGCCTTGGCAGACAGGATAAAGGAAAACCCCAAGGCATTCTACAAGTATGTTAGGAGCAAGAAGATAAGATGGGAAAGATTTATGAACATCTGGAGAGGAATAGTGTGATCAGAAATAGCCAGCATGGCTTTGTCCGAGGCAGATCATGCCTTACGAGCCTAATTGAATTTTTTAAAGATGTAACTAGACACATAGATGAGGGAAGAGCAGTAGATGTAGTTTATATGGATTTCAGCAAGACGTTTGATAAGGTGCCCCATGCAAGGCTTATGCAGAAAGTGAATGGGCATGGGATACAAGGGGACATTGCCTTGTGGATTCAGAACTGTCTTGCCCACAGAAGGCAAAGAGTGGTTGTAGATGGGTCTTTTTCAGCATGGAGGTCAGTCACCAGTGGAGTGCACCAGGGATCTGTTCTGGGACCCTTGCTCTTTGTGATTTTTATAAGTGACCTGGATGAGGAAGTGGAAGGATGGGTTGGCAAGTTTGCTGATGACACGAAGGTTGGTGGGGTTGTGAATAGTGTAGAGGGATGTCAGCAGTTGCAACGAGACATAGATAAGATGCAAGACTGAGCGGAGAAGTGGCAGATGGACTTCAACCCAGATAAGTGTGTGGTGGTTCATTTTGGCAGGTCGAATAGGGTGAAAGAATATAATATTAAGGGTAAGACACTTGGCAGTGTGGAAGATCAGAAGGATCTTGGGGTCCGGGTTCATAGGACGCTCAAAGCAGCGTCGCAGGTAGAGGCTGTGGTTAAGAAGGCGTATGGAATACTGGTCTTCATCAATAGAGGAATTGTGTTTAGAAATCGGGAGATAATGCTGCAGCTGTATAGGACCCTGGTCAGACCCCACCTGGAGTACTGTGCCCAGTTCTGGTCGCCTCATCACAGAAAGGATGTGGAAGCAATAGGAAGGGTGCAGAGGAGATTTACAAGGATATTGCCTGGATTAGGTGGCATGCCTTATGAGGATAGGTTGAGAGAGCTAGATCTTTTCTCCTTGGAGAAGCGAAGGATGACAGGTGACTTGATAGAGGTGTATAAGATGTTGAGAGGTATTGATAGAGTGGATTCTCAGAGGCCTTTACCCAGGGCTGATATGGTTGCCACAAGAGATCACAGGTTTAAGGTGCTGGTGAATAGGTACAAAGGAGATGTTAGGGGTAAGTTTTTCACTCAGAGGGTGGTGGGTGCGTGGAATCGGCTGCCGGTAGTGGTGGTGGAGGCGAATTCGATGGGGTTTTTTAAGAGACGTTTGGATAGGTTCATGGACGTTCGTAACATAGAGGGTTATAGGTAAGCCTAGTAGGTAGGGACATGTTCGGCGCAACTTGTGGGCCGAAGGGCCTGTTTGTGCTGTATCTTTTCTATGTTCTGTGTTATACAGCTGCAACATAACCTCACTGTTTTTAAACTCCATCCCTCGAGCAAGAACAAAGAACAAAGAACAAAGAACAATACAGCACAGGAACAGGCCCTTCGGCCCTCCAAGCCCGCGCCGCTCCCTGGTCCAAACTAGACCATTCTTTTGTATCCCTCCATCCCCACTCCGTTCATATGGCTGTCTAGATAAGTCTTAAACGTTCCCAGTGTGTCCGCCTCCACCACCTTGCCTGGCAGCGCATTCCAGGCCCCCACCACCCTCTGTGTAAAATATGTCTGTCTGATATCTGTGTTAAACCTCCCCCCCTTCACCTTGAACCTATGACCCCTCGTGAACGTCACCACCGACCTGGGGAAAAGCTTCCCACCGTTCACCCTATCTATGCCTTTCATAATTTTATACACCTCTATTAAGTCTCCCCTCATCCTCCGTCTTTCCAGGGAGAACAACCCCAGTTTACCCAATCTCTCCTCGTAACTAAGCCCCTCCATACCAGGCAACATCCTGGTAAACCTCCTCTGTACTCTCTCCAAAGCCTCCACGTCCTTCTGGTAGTGTGGCGACCAGAACTGGACGCAGTATTCCAGATGCGGCCAAACCAACGTTCTATACATCTGCAACATCAGACCCCAACTTTTATACTCTATGCCCCGTCCTATAAAGGCAAGCATGCCATATGCCTTCTTCACCACCTTCTCCACCTGTGTGACGTCACTTTCAAGGATCTGTGCAATGAAGGACAAAGTTCCATTTGCCTTCTTAGTTAGCTGCTGCACCTGCAAACCAACTCCTTGTGATTTTTGCACAAGGACACCCAGGTCCCTCTGCACAGCAGCATGCTGCAATTTGTTATCATTTAAATAATAGTTCATTTTGCTGTTATTCCTACCAAAATGGATGACCTCACATTTACCAACATTGTACTCCATCTGCCAGACCCTCGCCCACTCACTTAGACTATCTCTATCCCTTTGCAGACTTTCAGCGCCCTCTGCACACTTTGCTCTGCCACTCATCTTAGTGTCATCTGCGAATTTTGACAGACCACACTTGGTCCCCAATTCCAAATCATCTATGTAAGTCGTAAACAATTGCGGTCCCAACACTGATCCCTGAGGCACACCACTAGTCACTGATCGCCAACCAGAAAAACACTCATTGAGCCTCACTCTTTGCTTTCTGTTAGTTAACCAATTCTCTATCCATGCTAATACATTACACGTAACACCGTGCACCTTTATCTTGTGCAGCAGTCTTTGGTACGGCACCTTGTCAAATGCCTTCTGGAAATTCAGATACACCACATCCGCAAGTTCCCCATTGTCCACTGCACATGTAATGTTCTCAAGGAATTCCACCAAATTAGTCAAACATGACCTTCCCTTCATGAACCCATGCTACGTCTTACCAATGGGACAATTTATATCCAGATGTCTCGCTATTTCTTCCTTGATGAAAGATTCAAGCATTTTCCCTGCTACAGAAGTTAAGCTAACTGGCCTATAGTTACCCGCCTTTTGTCAACCTCCTTTTTTAAACAGTGGCGCCACATTTGCTGTTTTAAAATCTGTGGGGACCACTCCAGAGTCCAGCAAATTTTGGTAAATTACCACTCGTGCATTTGGTATTTCCTTGCCATCTCTTTTAATACACTGGGATGCATTCCAGCAGGGCCAGGAGACTTGTTAGTAATTACAATTACGAACAAACTTGCTCCCCATTGATTTAAAGTGAATCTACATCTAAGTTGATTAAACAAAAACCCTCACACTGCCTGGCAATCGCCCTTTATTTTATATCATTCTACACTGATCATCAAATTCAATATCCTGATCCCCTTCTTCCCCCCACATCCCTTGATCTCTTTAGCCCCAAGAGCTATATCTAGTTTCTTCTTCAAATCAGACAACGGTTTGGCCTCAACTACATTCTGTGGGAGTGAATTCCATACATTCACCACCCTCTGGGTGAAGAAATTTCTCCTCAACTCAGTTCTAAAAGGTTTCCCCCTTATCCTAAAATTATGACCCCTAGTTCTGGACTCCCCCACCATCAGGAACATTCTTTCTGAATCTACCCTGTCTGACCCTGTTAGAGTTTTATAAGTTTCTATGGGATCCCCTCACTCTTCTAAACACCAGTGCATAGAATCCTAACAGGCTTTGTCTCTCCTCATATGACAGACCTGCCATCCCAGGAATCATCCTGGTAAACCTTCGCTGCATTCCATAAATTATAGGAGCAGAATGAGGCCATTGAGCCCATCGAGCCTGTTCCGCCATTCAATCATAGCTGATATCTTTCTCAATCTCATTCTCCCGCCTTTTGCCTGTAACTTTTGATCCCCTTACCAATCAAGGACCTATGTATCTCAGCCTTCAATACACTCAATGAACTGGCCTCCATAGCCTTCTGTGGCAAAGAATTCCACACATTCACCACCGTCTGGCTGAAGAAATTCCTCCTCATCTCGGTTCTAAAGGGTTGTTCCTTTACTCTGAAGCTGTGCCCTTGGATCCTAGTATCTCCTACTAGTGGAAACATCTTCCCCACGTCCATTCTATCCAGGCCTTTCAGTATCCTGTAAGTTTTAATGAGATCCCCCCTCATCCTTCTGAACTCCATCGAGTACAGTTCCAGAGTTCTCAAGCATCAAGCTTTTCATTCCTGGGATCATTCTCGTGAAACTACCCTGGATTCTCTCCAAGGCCAGCACATCCTTCCTTAGGTGCGGGTCTCAAAATTGCTCACATAATTCCAAATGTGGTCTGACCGGAGCCTTATAAAACTTCAAGCCCCTGCTTTTGTGTTCTCGTCCTCTTAAAATGAATGTTAACATTGCATTTGCCTTCCTAACTACAAACTCAACCTGCAAGTTAGCATCAAGAGAACCCTGAGTTCCCTCTATAGCCAGGACATCCTTCCTCAGATAAGGAGACCAAAATTACGCACAATATTCCAGGTGTGGCCTCACCAATGTCCTATACAATTGCAGTAAAACATCTCTATTCCTACACTATACTTTTATGTTTCTCCCCATGGCCAGAGAGGAATCTGGAGTGGGAGGGGGAGGATCCAGTTATTGTGGTTTTTTTGGGAACCAAGGATACTTGGAGATTGGTTCTGTATGGAGGCATTTGTGCTCTGAAACGCTAGAAAGGTTGTTATCTGTTGATTGTTACCTGAACAACATGCCAATCTGGCACAGAGTGTGACAGATTTGTGCCTCAGGGTGGTGTGGGCATCAAGTGCCCAGGGGTAGGGAGCTGCACCTTTAGCATGGCTGGGGGCTACAGTCCTGCCAAAACCTACAACTGATGCATTAGTCTTTAAAAAAACAAGACACTGGGTGAGGCAGTGGAGGGAGGTGAGAGATTGGAGGGAGACGATGGATTAGAACATAGAACATAGAACATTACAGCGCAGTACAGGCCCTTCGGCCCTCGATGTTGCGCCGACCAGTGGAACCAATCTAAAGCCCCTCTAATCTACACTATTCCAATATCATCCATATGTTTATCCAATAACCATTTGAATGCTCTTAATGTTGATGAGTCCACTACTGCTGCAGGCAGGGCATTCCACGCCCTTACTACTCTCTGAGTAAAGAACCTACCTCGAATATCTGTCCTATATCTCTCACCCCTCAATTTAAAGCTATGTCCCCTCGTGTTAGCCATCACCATCCGAGGAAAAAGGCTCTCAATTTCCACCCTATCTAATCCTCTGATCATCTTGTATGCCTCTATTAAGTCACCTCTTAACCTTCTTCTCTCTAACGAAAACAACCTCAAGCCCCTCAGCCTTTCCTCATACGATTTTCCCACCATACCAGGCAACATCCTGGTAAATCTCCTCTGCACCCTTTCCAACACTTCCACATCTTTCCTATAATACGGCGACCAGAACTGTACACAATGCTCCAAATGCGGCCGCACCAGAGTTTTGTACAGTTGCAGCATGACCTCCTGGCTCCGAAACTCAATCCCTCTACCAATAAAAGCTAACACTCCGTATGCCTTCTTAACAACCTGGGTGCCAACTTTCAGGGATCTATGCACATGGACACCGAGATCTCTCTGTTCATCCACACCACCAAGTATCTTACCATTAGCCCAGTACTCTGTATTCCTGTTACTCCTTCCAAAGTGAATCACTTCACACTTTTCCGCATTAAACTCCATTTGCCACCTCTCAGCCCAGCTCTGCAGCTTACCTATGTCCCTCTGTAACCTGCCACTTCCCTCTGCACTGTCCACAACTCCACCGACTTTAGTGTCATCCGCAAATTTGCTAATCCATCCTTCCACGCCCTCATCCAGGTCATTAATAAAAATGACAAACAGCAGTGGCCCAAAACAGATCCTTGCGGTACACCACTAGTAACTGAACTCCAGGATGAATATTTCCCATCAACCACCACCCTCTGTTTTCTTACAGCAAGCCAATTCCTGATCCAAACCACTAAATCACCCTCAATCATTGGATTGGAAGGAGGCAAGTGAGTAGAGTGAGGCGAGGGGGTGGAGGGAGGTGAGTGGGTGGAGGAGGGCATGGGGATGGAGGGAGGTGAGTGGGGCAGCACAATAGCATAGTGGTTAGCACTGCTGCTTTACAGTGCCAGGGTCCCAGGTTCAATTCCGGCCTCGTGTCACTGTGCAGAGTCTGCACCTTCTCCCCGCTTTTGTGTGGGTTTTCTTCATTTTCCTCCCACAGATGCGCGGGTTCACTGGATTGGCCATGCTAAGTTGACCCCTAGTGTCAGGGGATTAACAGGGTAAATATGTGGGGTTATGGGAATAGGGCCTGGGTGGGATTGTGGTCAGTGCAGACTAGGTGGGTCAAATGGCCTCCTTCTGCACTGTAGGGATTCTATGATTCTACGATTCTATGGGTGGAGAAAGGTGAGGGATTGGAGGGAAGCGAGAGATTGGAGGAAGGTGAGGGAGTGGAGGAAGGGAAAATGCAGGATGTAGAGATTTGAGTAAAGGCGGGGTAAAGTGGGAGGGGCTGGGTTCAAGTGACAGAGTGGGAGGGGCAGAGTGGGCGGGGCTGGGTTCAAGTGGCAGAGTGGGAGGGGCAGAGTGTGAGGAGCAGAGTGTGAGGGCAGAGTGTGAGGGGCCAAGTGTGAGGGGCAGAGTGTGAGGGGCAGAGTGTGAGGGGCAGAGTGTGAGGGGCAGAGTGTGAGGGGCAGAGTGGGAGAGGCAGAGTGGGAGAGGCTGGGTTCAAGGGCCAGAGTTCAAGAGGCAGAATTGAAGGGCAGAGTGGGAGGGGCAGAGTTGGGCACCGGAATTTTACCACCCCACCTGCCATGGAATCGAAGAGGACAATGGAAATGTCCGTTGACGTCGGGCAGGATTTTCCAGTCTCAGATTAAGCGAAGCCATAAAGTTACCCGCTGAGAGTTCAAAACTAAAACTGTCTCCGTGAATAATAATGAAAAGATCATTAGAAACCTCAATGTCGATTGTTCAAAAGATTCACAATAAGAAAATAATAATGGCACCAATTGAGAGAAATGGCTCTGATCTCCACAGGGAGAGTTCATTGGCTTGAGATGGGGCATCCGCCCCCCTCAGAGGGCTGAGCGCTCATTTCATTGGTCGGCAGCTCTCTAATCCCAGCAGCACCTGAAGCTGTGGGGCACAGAGCTGGAATTCTAAGTTGACCCCACACTGAATCCTGGGAGTCCAGGAGTAGGTAATGTGTCTCAGGGCTGGAAGAAGAACTGAAACCTGAGGGGTGGGCACAGGTGGTGGGGATGTTGCATGGTGGCAGAGTGGTTAGCACTGCTGCCTCACAGCGCCAGGGACCCGGGTTCAATTCCAGCCTCGGGTCACTGTATGTGTGGAGTTTGTACATTCTCCCCAGTGATCCATCTTCTTCCCATGGTCCAAAAATGTGCGAATTAGATGGATTGGCCATGCTAAATTGCCCCTTAGTGTCAGGGAGACTAGCAGGGTAAATACATGGGGTTATGGGGTTCGGGCCTGGGTGGGATGGTTGTCAATGCAGGCATGATGGACCGAATGGCCTCCTTCTGCACTGTAGGGATTCTATGATGTTGGAGGAGAAGCTGGTGGAGAGAACACCAACTGGGGACGGACCCTGTGAGGGTGTCACCTGATGTTGAAATAAGGTCCCCCACTTTTCTCACCCGAGGGCTGAACAAGCTGTCTCACCCCCTCCCCACTTCCCTCTTCCCCCCATGCATGACCTTGAACTCCACCCACCAGCCTGAACATTGCCACTGGCTGGGAAATGGTCCTTAAGTAATCATTGATTGGCCACTTAGGGAACTGAATAGGAGTGAGGGTGGGTGGAATGGCCTCGACTTTGCTTATCCCACTGTAAAATTGAGGAGAGATGGGGTGGACGACAGCCCAGTGGGAAGGACATTTGCGGAATTCTACAGGCAGTCACTCATCTCCTGGAAAGCCACCAACGGGGCAACATCCAATTCTGCCCCATGGTTCCATCGTGGCCAAGGTCAGGATATAAATATTCCAGAATACATCTGGAAAAGAAAGGTAGGATGGGAAAAGAGGAGTCAGAGTCTGAATAGGAATGGATAATGCAAGGGGATTAGTGTCAGTGTGTGCACAGCTGATTCATGTGTCTAGTGTGTGGCTGAATAGCGTGGAGATGTTTCCCATTTTTGTGTGCTACTTTGATTCTCATTCTCAGCCCAGACCATTGGCTAGTAGCAATGTGAAAGAGCGGGAGTCAAATGTATAAATCTCTCTGTGTCAGTACACAGCCTCTTCATTGGCAGATCCTCAGCTGTGTCTCCTCATGGTGACATATGGAAACAGCCCCAGGTTAAATCTTCAGAGGAACCCGAAGGAGCCTCAGGCCCCAGGACACGAGGTCACCGGCATATGGACACATCCTGATACTCATGAGCCAACCTCCCAGCTTTGGGTGGTTAGCTCCACTGCCTTGAGCATACTGTGGGAGAGTTGTAGGCTAAGGGAGTAAAACCGTGCCAACAAAACTCAGTAACAGTTTTAACAACACCAGGTTAAAGTCCAACAGGTTTATTTGGTAGCAAAAGCCACCAGCTTTCGGAGCGCTGCTGTTTCATCAGATGGAGTGGAAATCTGCTCTCAAACAGGGTTACTGTGTTTACCCCAGTCCAACGCCGGCATCTCCACATCAACAAAACTCAGTGGCAGACAGATATCTGAATGTATCATCCTTCCAGCAATGGCTGCAAGCAAGCTAATGCCACACACAGTTCATGGCATTCCGTTGGGCATAACCAGGATATTCAGGCAGCCCAGGCTTTTCAAAAATGTTGCCCAGTCTTGTGGGCTTTCCAGTTTTGCTGCAGAAGGCGGACATAACATTGGGACAGCGGCGATGAGTGATAAGGCCAACTCGATTGGCAGAGTGAATGGGTTCTTGTTGCAGGGCAATATCAGGGATCGTTTCTTTTATATTTTAATTTATGTGTCCGTTCATATTTTATTTAGTTTCAGTGTAATACATGCAGGGTACATAGAGCAAGCCCAGAGAGCCAGGCCTCACCAGAGGGAAGAAAAGGGTTAACACAGACAGCTGGAGGTCTGCTCCGCTGACAGATAATGATTAATATATGTTACCTACTCCTTACAATTGTAATGCGCAGAAGATCTTTCTGAGTTATCACGACAGTGGGAGAACCGGCATTGAGACAGCCAGGCTCCATACTGTCTAGGGAGATCATAGTCTTCTGGTAAACACGATCACCGAGCAGAGTGGGGGAGCAATTAACACATCATTGTAGATCGGTTGGGCAAACACAACACTTTGACATTATAATCGGGTAAACAGGAAGTGTCCAGAGAGATGATTAGCAGGGATGAACTGAACAATGTATTTGCATGATGAGATTAAATTATATGGAGAGCGTACAATGTACTTTTCTGTTACCAGGATGTTGCCCTGGTATGGAGGACATTAGCTATGAGGAGAGGTTGGAGAAACTTGGTTTGTTCTCACTGGAACGATGGAGGTTGAGGGGCAAACTGATAGAGGTCTACAAAATTATGAGGGGCATGGACAGAGTAGATAGTCAGAAGCTTTTTCCCAGGGTGAAAGAGTCATTTACTTGGGGGTATAGGTTTAAGCTGCGAGGGGCAAGGTTTAAAGGAGATGTATGAAGCAAGTTGTTTACACAGAGGGTGGTGAGTGCCTGGAAGTCACTGCCAGGGGAGGCAGTGGAAGCAGATACGATAGTGACTTTTAAGGGGCGTCTTGACAAATACATGTATCCAACTTGAGGAATTAGTACGATAATATAAAAATTTGCAACTCGGAAAAGTATAATAGCCTGTATGAATCTACAATGAGCAGAGGGAACTCGCAGCCGCCTGGGATTTCAGGCCCGAATTCATCTCTCCCTCATGCATGTGGAATAAAAACTTTTCTTGAAGTTCGACATGGTCTCCAAGGCTCCACTTGTTTTATTTCCCGGCTCAGGTCACTGTCTGTGTGGAGTTTGCACATTCTCCTCGTGTCTGCGTGGGTTTCCTCCGGGTGCTCCGGTTTCCTCCCACAGTCCAAAGATGTGCGGGTTAGGTTGATTGGCCAGGTTAAAAAAAATTGCCCCTTAGAATCCTAAGATGCGTAGGTTAGAGGGATTAGCGGGTAAAATATGTGGGGGTAGGGCCTGGGTGGGATTGTGGTCGGTGCAGACTCGATGGGCCGAATGGCCTCCTTCTGCACTGTAGGGTTTCTATGATTTCTATGATACAGTGCTATGGGCTGTCTCTGGTTGTGGGAGAGACCATCGTGCCCCAATGGTCAACCAGCACCTACCTCAGGTTAGGCAGTCACTGACTAGCAAGGCACAGTCTACCTGTTTCAATGGGCACTTAGAGCTTAGTCTCTGCTCAACAAATGGATGGAATTCCATTGCGCCAGGAAAAAAAAACAATTGAAAAAAAAAATGCCAACTCTTCGATAGGCAATGCAAACGTCAGGATCACAGGACTGATAGACAATTTGTAGCTTGCTAATCATTGCCCATAATGCAAACATGATGGACATGGAAATTGATAGGCTGAACATTGAGGTATCTTCCCTAGGAGAGACCCGGCTCAGCCAGAGTGGATCATGGAAAGGAAAACATGGGCGGAACGGTGGCACAATGGTTAGCACTGCTGCCTCACAGCTCCAGGGACCTGGGTTCGATTCCCGGCTTGGGTGAATGTCTGTTTGAAGCTTGCACATTCTCCCTGTGTCTGCTTGGGTTTCCTCCAGGTGCTCCGGTTTCCTCCCACAGTCCAAATATGTCCGGGTTAGGTTGATTGGCCATGCTAAATTGTCCTGCAGTGTCTCTGGATGTGTAGGTTCAAGGGATTGGCGGGGTAAATGTGTGGAGTTGTGAGGATAGATTCTGGGTGGGATTGCAGTGGGTGCAGACTCGATGGGCCGAAAGGCCTCCTTCTGCTCTGCAGGGTTTCTATGATTCCTAGGATTACACCTTCATCTGGCAGGGGAAGGGTTCAGAGAGAATATGTGAGCAAGGTGTAGGCTCCAATACAAGGAACTCAATAATAGATTCTCCCACAAATAGTTCAGAACGTGTTCTTGACATTCACCCTTTAACTCAAACATGAGGTCCTCCTGCCTCAGATGTTATGATCAAGGAGAGAGAAATGAGAATAGGCAGAGACTACTTCAGTTTTGCTGCTTTGTACAATTAACACGTTCTTTCAGAACAAACCATGTCACAAGTAGAGAACATTGTCACCAGCTGGATCTGATCATCACCAGATGTAACTGAGCATCATCTTATTACACACAGTGACGACAGTGTTGACTCTGCTCCAGGTCACTCCCTGGAAACGTTTTCAACCTGGGTGTGAAATTCAGTGGCGATTTCCAGGCTGAAAGAATAAATATTTTAAAATACAAAGTCTGATGTTTCACTGAGCTGGGAATTGCAGTGAAAACTGGTTTCAAAAAGGAGCAAAGTTTCCAGCTGACATTTCAAGGATTTGATATCAGAGAAATGGCTGAAATGGAGGATTTTAAATGTCTCCATGGAGACGAGCCAGTGTGTAACATTTCTGAAATTTTTTGTTAACAATAAACATCTTGCTGTTATTTAGCTGCAGTCTCCAAATCCTTCGACCCGTGTGTAAAACACAGAGTTCTGAACCAGCCATGGAGGAGCACAAACTGTGTGGGGAATCTGTGTTCTGATTCGGTTCAATGTGATCAGAGTCTTGTTCTTGGATGGTACAGATTCAAAAGGTAAGATCCAGGGGAAATCTCTGTTAAACCCGTCAATGAAACAGCAAAGAGACTGGGATCATCATTCAGAGCAAAGGGAATACTGGGAAAGGGAAGATGCGCATTCTACAGAGTGAAGCATGGGGAATATTGGGAGAGAGACACTGAGGTGTGACACAGGAAAGAACAAGGTATTGGAGCTGTTTGCAGGCTCCAAATCGGACAAATCTCCAGCTCCAGATGAATTGTGTCCCAAGCTGCTGTGGAAGGCGAGGAAGTAGATTGCAGGGGCTCAGACGACAGATAATGTGGTTCTGCTGTTTCAGAAGGGTTGTAGACATAAGACATCATAAACGACAGACCAGTGAGTTTCACATCAGTGGTAGGTAATCCATTGGAGGAAATTCTGAAGGACAGCATCTATTTCCACTTGGAGAGGTTAGGTCAGCATGGCTTTATCGGAGGGAGGTCATGCCTAACAAATTTCATTGATTTTTTTTAGGAGGTGACCAGTTTTGTGGAGTCAGAGTCATAGAAGTTTACAGCATGGAAACAGGCCCTTTGGCCCAACTTAACCATGCTGCCCTTTTTATAGAAATCATAGAAATCATAGAAACCCTACAGTGCAGAAGGAGGCCATTCGGCCCATCGAGTCTGCACCGACCACAATCCCACCCAGGCCCTATCCCCACATATTTACTTGCTAATCCCTCTAACCTACGCATCTCAGGACTCTAAGGGGCAATTTTGAACCTGGCCAATCAACCTAACCCGCACATCTTTGGACTGTGGGAGGAAACCGGAGCACCCAGAGGAAACCCACGCAGACACGAGGAGAATGTGCAAACTCCACACAGACAGTGACCCGAGCCGGGAATCGAACCTGGGACCCTGGAGCTGTGAAGCAGCAGTGCTAACCACTGTGCTACCGTGCCGCCCAAATTTTTGTAACCCCTAAGCTAGTCCCACTTTCCCACGTTTGGCCCATATCCCTATAGACCCATCTTATACATGTAACTGTCTAAACGCTTTTTAAAAGACAAAATTGTACCCGCCTCTACTACTACCGCATCTGGCAGCTTGTTCTAGATACTGACCACCCTCTGTGTGAAAGAATTGCCCCTCTGGACACTTCTGTATCTCTACCCTCTCCCTTAAACCTATGCCCTCTAGTTTTAGACTCCCCTACCTTTGGGAAAAAATATTGACGTTCAAGCTGATCTATGCCCCTCATTATTTTATTGACTTCTATAAGATCACCCCTAAGCCTCCAACACTCCAGAGAATTACAGCACAGGAACAAGCCCTTCGGCCCTCCAAACCTGCACCAACCATGCTGAACTAAAACCCCCTACCCTTCTTATCCCTCCATTCCCATCCTATTCATGTATTTGTCAAGACGCCCCTTAAAAGTCACGACCATATCTGCTTCCACTACCTGCCCCGGCAGCGAGTTCCAGGCACGCACCACCCTCTGTGTTAAAAACATGCCTCATACATCTCCTTTAAACTTTGCCCCTCGCACCTTAAACCTATACTCCCCAAGTAAATGACTCTTCCACCCTGGGAAAAAGCTTCTGACTATCTACTCTATCCATGACCCTCATAACCTTGTAGACTTCTATCAGGTCGCCCCTCAACCTCTATCGTTCCAGTGAGTACAAACCAAGTTTCTCCAACCTCTCCTCATAGCTAATATGCTCCATACTAGGCAACATCCTGGTAACTCTTTTCTGTACACTGTACGCTCTCCATATAATTTAATATTATATTTTTCTAACAGAGTGACCAGAACTGTACACAGTATTCCAAGTGTGAAAGCCTTTGAAAAGGTCTCACATAGGAGTCTTATAAAGAAGGCAAATGAACATGGGATACAGAGTAACTTAATGAGGATTAAAAATTGGCTTAGTTGTTGTAGACAGAGGGTGATGACAGAAGGTTACTTTTGTGACTGGAAGCCAGCGTCTAGTCACGTACCACAGAGATCTGTGCTGGGTCTGATATTATTTGTCATTTATATTAATGGCACCAATGACTATGTTGAGGGGCTGGATGAGTAAGTTTTCAGATGACACAAAGATTGGTCGGGTGTTAATTATATATATGAATGTGTTGGGTCCAGGAAGATATAGATGGGATAGTCAAATGGGCAGATCAGGGGCAGATGGAATTTAACCCTGAAAAGTATGAGTTTGGAAGGAGTAATTTGACAAGGAAGTATTCAATGAATGGCATGACACTAAGAACTCTCTGAGGAAAAAAGGGACCTTGGCATGTTTGTACATAGATCACCGAAGGAAGAAGCACAATTAGTAGGGTGGTGAAAAAGTCATATGAAACACTTGCCTTTATTATTGGAGGCAGAGATTACAAAAGCAGGGAGGTTATGTTGGAGTTGTATCGGACTTTGGTGAGGCCACAGCTAGAGTCCTGTGTGCAGTTCTCGTCACCACATTATCCATCCACTAGGATGCTGCCTGGGATAGAACTGTTAAGTTATGAAGAGAGGTTGGAGAGGCTTGGGTTGTTCTCACTGGAGCAGAGAAGGCTGAGGGGCGAGCTGATCGAAGTGTACAAGATTCTGAGAGACATGAACAGAGTGAATAGGGAGAAGCTGTTCCCCTTAGTTGAAGGGTCAGTCACACGGGCCCAAGTTCAAGGTGAGAGGCAGGAAACTTAGGATGGATGTGAGGGAAAATGATTTTACCCAGAGGGTGGTGATGGTGTGGAATGTGCTGCCTTGGTGGGTGGTAGAGTCAGGTTGCCTCACATCCTTTCAAAAGTACCTGGATGAGCACTTGGTATGCCATAACATTCAAGGCTACGGGCCAAGAGGTGGTAACCAGAATTAGGTATGAAGGTCAGGGGATTCTCACGTATCAATGCAGACTTGACGGGCTGAAGGGCCTCTTCTGCACTGTTTCATTTTTCGATTCTGTGACTGAGAGGAAAGTGACTTGCTGGGATGGGTGGCAATATGTTTAAACATGTTAAAATTCAGGGTGCAGTACGAGGCCATTCGATCCATTGTATCCATACTGGTTGAAAAAGCAGAGTGCCACCTTCTAGCTCTGTGAGGTTCACACCACTCGGTGTGTGGAAATACTCCTCCTCAGCGCCCCCCACTCAATGTTCCCACAATTATTCTCAATCTTTGCTCCCTGGACATTGACCTCTCTGCAAATGAAAACCGATTCTTCCTAATCCACTCAATCCAGATACCTCCTGATGTTATATGTCAGAATGAAATCTCCCCTCCTGAATAAAATGTTCCAACATCTCATAGAATCCCACAGTGTGGAAGAAGGCCATTTGGCCCATCGAGTCTGCACCAACCACAGTCACACTAGGCCACATCCCCACAACCCCATGCACTTATATTGGCTATTGCCCCTGGAGGAAACTGGAGCACCCGGAGGAAACCCACGCAGACATGGGGAGAATGTGCAAACTCCACACAGACAGTGACCCAAGCCGGGAATCGAACCCGGGTCCCTGGCACTGTGAGGCAGCAGTGCTAACCACTGTGCCACCGTGCCGGCCATCCTCATCAATTGTCTCTACCAGACTCTTTTGGTGATGTGGTGACCAGAACTGTACACTGTACTCTATTTGTGCTCTAACAATTGTTTTATACAATTAGAGAAACACCTCCTTCCTCTTCTAATCGTGTCCTTGATCAATAAAGAAAAATCTCTACAGCATCATCTTGAGCACCTTATTTTCCTGTCGCGCTATCATCAGCAATCAATAGACATATACTCCAAGATCCCTCTGCTCCACCACTCACCTCAATATCCACCATTCATTGTGTGTTCTCCATCCAGTGTTTGTCCTCCCAAAACCCATTCCCTCACACTTCTCCACATTGAGTTCTATTGCTCACACATCTACCCACCTGACCAATCCATCGATATCTTCCTGCTGTTTACAGCTTTCTTCCTCACTATCAAGCGCATGAACGATTTTCATCTCTGCTGCAGACATCTTATTCATGTCCCCAACTTTTAATTCCATTTCATTGACACTACCACAAGAACACAAGGAACTCAGTACAGATCCCTCTGGAATTCCACTGGGAATAACCTTCCAATCTCAATAACCACACTACCCACAACCCTTTGCTTCTGACATTGAGACAATTGGCATCCAACTCTCCTTCCAATTTCCTGACGAGTGAGTCTTGTTTGACCTTGTCAAAGCTCTTGCTAAAACCCTTGTGGACTATATCATATATGTTACACTCATCAACTCTCCATGTTACTTTGCCAATCAATGTAATCAAGTTATTGAGACTTGACTTATTTGAACAAATCCATTCTGACTCAAATTTATTTAAACCTTCCCAAATGATGATTTCTATTATTTCACAGAATTATTTCCCATTATTTTCCCACCACAGACATGAGGCTGAATGCTCTGTAATTACTCCGGCTGTCTCTTAATCAATGTCATTACTTTTCCAGCTCCACATCTATAGGCACAGTTGATGGGTGAAGATGCTTTGTGTCTTTGTTACATCTTCCCTTGCTTTCCTCAGCAGCCTCCGGTATGAATTGTCTCTGCCTGGGGACATATCCACTTTCAAGGATGGTAAACATCTTCATATTTCCTCCCTCACTGAGCTAATCTCATTTAATATTTCACACACCTCTTCCTTAAAATAATGAAATAACAAAAATAAAATGCTGGAAATATACAGCAGGTCAGCCAGCATCTCTGGAAATAAACAGAGTTAATGTTTGGTGTTGTGATAACTCCTCTGCTCTGAAGATGGTTCGTCACAAAGGGTAACGTTATTCTGTTTCTCGCCGCAGAGGCTGCCTGACCAGCTGAGTATTTGCAGCCTCTTTTTATTTGGATTGCATCAGTACAGCGATGAACTGTGTGATTGTCCTTTCAGTCCTGGTAGTTCGACCATTCCTGAGACTGTTGTTCCAGCAAGACGTTGCTCCACACACGCCACAGGCTGGTTAAGAGGTAATTTCAGACTCTGTTACATCAGATTGACATTGACTGTCCAACACAATTCACACTGGAGACACTTTTCAATCTTTCTATTCCTCATTTCAGGATCTCATCCCAGTCTGCGTGAAGGGATAGTAAAGAGGACAGTTTGTTTTCACTGGAGTGGAAACACCTGTCGCTGGCACCAAGAAATAAAGATCAAACGCTGCTCCAATTTCTTTGTTTATGAGTTGAAGAAGCCACGTGTCTGTTCCCTCGCTTACTGCACAGGTACATTGGTGTTTGGAAATGATGTAAAGAGAAAACTCTGGGATGTACCAGCTCAGCAGCTCAACTGACAAAGTTACACGAGAGCCTCTGTTTCGTAAGGGACTGACACTCAAAGTATAATTTTTAGCAAAGGGAAATGATTCAGACACTCTGATAGCCCGTTTGTCGCCCTTCACTCACTCACTAACCTTCCTGCACAAGGAGGGAAATTAAAATAATTAATTCTCAAGGAGTTGTGGAATAGACACTTTGAGAATGAAGATGTGATTGGGCATAGTCAACATGGATTAATCAATGGTGAATCACGTTTGACAAACATGTTGGAGGTTTGTGAGGATATTCCTAACATAATTGAGAAAAGTGGATGCAGTGTTCCTGGAGTTTCAGAAGGCTTTTAATCAGGTCAGCAATGGAAAGTTGGTCAACACAAATAAAGCGTTGGGATAGGAGGTAATATACTGGCATCGATTAAAGATTGGTTAACAGGCAGAAAGCAGAGTGGCAATAAACAGCTCATTCTGGCGTTAGCAGCCTCTGACCAGAGGGGACCACAAGGGGTGGGAAAAGGAATTGTAGTCCGGAAGTCAGTGTTGAGGGTAGTGAGGTATTGGAGAAGGTATCAAGGTCAAGGGTGGGTACCAGTAGACAGGGAGGTGGGTTGAAGTGTGTCTACTGCAATGCAAGGAGCATCCGAAACAAGGTAGATGAACTTGGGACGTGGATTGGTACTTGGGACTACGTCGTTGTGGCCATTACGGAGACATGGGTAGAACAAGGACAGGAATGGTTGCTGGACGTTCCGGGGTACAGATGTTTCAGTAACTATAGGGAAGCTGGTAAAAGAGGTGGAGGAGAAGCATTGTTAATCAGGGATAGTTTAACGGCTGCGGAAAGGCACTTCGAGGGGAATCTGCCTACTGAGGTAATATGGGCTGAAGTTAGAAATAGGAAAGGAGCGGTCACGTTGTTAGGAGTTTACTATAGGTCCCCAAATAGTAATAGAGATGTGGAGGAAGAAATTGCTAAGCAGATTATGGATATGTGTGGGGGTCACAGGGTAGTTGTCATGGGGGACTTTAACTTTCCAAATATTGATTGGAACCTTTGTCGGTCGAATAGTTCGGATGGGGCAGTTTTTGTGCAGTGTGTGTGTGGTGAACCATAGATGGTTACCACTATGGGTACTTGTACATATGTTACTCTTGTTACTGTTGGGGTTAGGGTTGGGGTGTTCCACCTGTTAGCATTGTTCTGTGGTACACTCCGTTTGGCTCCGCCTTCTTATAGGAGTATAAAGGTCACTGCTACTTCCTAGTGGCCCTTAGTCTGGGATAGTATTGTTAAGCAGTATGCTCTTTTCTTGTTGCGAATAAAAGCCTTTATTCCCGGGTATGACCTAGCCTCCCGAGTGAATTAATCGCGCATCAGTGTGCAGGAGGGTTTCCTGACACAATATGTGGATAGGCCGACAAGAGGTGGGGCCACATTGGATTTGGTACTGGGAAATGAACCGGGCCAAGTGTTAGATTTGGTTGTGGGAGAGCACTTTGGAGATCGTATCAACAATTCGGTGTCTTTTGTTATTGCAATGGACAGGGGTAGGGCCGTACGGCAGGGCAAGGTTTATAATTGGGGGAGAGGTAATTATGATGCAATTAGGCAAGAATTAGGGGGCATAAGATGGGAACAGGAACTGTCAGGGAAAGGCACTAATGAAAAGTGGAACTTTTTCAAGGAACAAATACTGAGTGTCCTTGATAGGTATGTCTCTGTCAGGCAGGGAGGAAATGGCCGAGTGAGGGAACCATGGTTCACAAAAGAGGTGGAATGTCTTGTGAAAAGGAAGAGGGAAGCTTATGTAGGGATGAGGAAACAAGGTTCAGATGGCTCGATTGAAGGTTACAAGTTAGCAAGGAATGAGCTGAAAAAGGGGCTTAGGAGAGCTAGGAAGGGGCATGAGAAGTCCTTGGCGGGTCGGATCAAGGAAAACCCCAAGGCTTTTTACTCTTATGTGAGGAATAAAAGAATGACCAGGGTGAGGTTAGGGCCGGTCAAGGACAGTAGTGGGAACTTGTGTATGGAGTCAGTAGAGATAGGAGAGGTGATGAATGAATACTTTTCTTCAGGGTTCACCAAGGAGAGGGGCCATATTTTTGAGGAAGAGAAGGTGTGACAGGCTAATAGGCTGGAGGAAGTAGATGTTCAGAGGGAGGATGTACTAGCAGTTTTGAATAAACTGAAGCTCGATAAGTCCCCTGGGCCTGATGAAATATATCCTTGGATTCTTTGGGAGGCAAGGGATGAGATTGCAGAGCCTTTGGCTTTGATCTTTGGGTCCTCACTGTCCACGGGGATGGTGCCAGAGGACCGGAGAGTGGCGAATGTTGTTCCTCTGTTTAAGAAAAGATATAGAAATGACCCTGGTAATTATAGGCCGGTTAGTCTTACTTCGGTGGTTGGTAAGTTGATGGAAAAGGTCCTTCGGGATGGGATTTACGACCATTTAGAAAGATGCGGATTAATCCGGGATAGTCAGCACGGATTCGTGAAGGGCAAGTCGTGTCTCACAAATTTGATAGAATCTTTTGAGGAGGTAACTAAGTGTGTTGATGAAGGTAGGGCAGTTGATGTCATATACGTGGATTTTAGTAAGGCGTTTGATAAGGTCCCCCATGGTCGGCTTTGATGAAAGTAAGGAGGTGTGGGATAGAGAGAAAGTTGGCCAATTGGATAGGTAACTGGCTATCGTACTCCCCGAGTTGGAGATCTCTACTGCCTCCCGAAGATACACAAGGCAAACACACCCGGCTGTCCCATCGTATCGGGCAATGGGACTCTGTGCGAGAACCTCTCCGGCTATGTCGAGGGCATCCTGAAACCCATTGTACAAAGAACCCCCAGCTTTTGTCGCGACACTACGGACATGAGAAGACTTTGGCGGATAGGGTTAAAGAGAATCCTAAGGCGTTCTATAGGTATGTCAAGAACAGAAGGTTGGTTAGGGCAAGTTTAGGGCCAGTTATAGATGGCAGAGGGAAGTTATGTGTGGAACCGGAGGAGATTGGTGAAGCATTGAACCAATATTTCTCTTCGGTGTTCACGCAAGGGGACATGAATATAGCTGAGGAGGACACTGGGTTGCAAGGGAGTAGAATAGACAGTATTACAGTTGATAAGGAGGATGTGCAGGATATTCTGGAGGGTCTGAAAATAGATAAATCCCCTGGTCCGGATGGGATTTATCCAAGGATTCTCTGGGAGGCAAGAGAAGTGATTGCAGAGCCTCTGGCTCTGATCTTCAGGTCGTCGTTGGCCTCTGGTATAGTACCAGAAGATTGGAGGTTAGCGAATGTTGTCCCATTGTTTAAGAAGGGGAACAGAGACTTCCCCGGGAATTATAGACCGGTGAGTCTCACTTCTGTTGTCGGCAAGATGTTGGAAAAAATTATAAGGGATAGGATTTATAATTATTTGGAGAGTAATGAATTGATAGGTGATAGTCAGCATGGTTTTGTGGCAGGTAGGTCGTGCCTTACTAACCTTATTGAGTTTTTTGAGAAAGTGACCAAGGAGGTGGATGGGGGCAAGGCAGTGGACGTGGTATATATGGATTTTAGTAAGGCGTTTGATAAGGTTCACCATGGTAGGCTTCTGCAGAAAATGCAGATGTATGGGATTGGGGGTGATCTAGGAAATTGGATCAGGAATTGGCTAGCGGATAGGAAACAGAGGGTGGTGGTTGATAGTAAATATTCATCATGGAGTGCGGTTACAAGTGGTGTACCTCAGGGATCTGTTTTGGGGCCACTGCTGTTTGTAATATTTATTAATGATCTGGATGAGGGTATAGTTGGGTGGATTAGCAAATTTGCTGATGACACCAAAGTCGGTGGTGTGGTAGACAGTGAGGAAGGGTGTCGTAGTTTGCAGGAAGACTTAGACAGGTTGCAAAGTTGGGCCGAGAGGTGGCGGATGGAGTTTAATGCGGAGAAGTGTGAGGTAATTCACTTTGGTAGGAATAACAGATGTGTTGAGTATAGGGCTAACGGGAGGACTTTGAATAGTGTGGAGGAGCAGAGGGATCTAGGTGTATGTGTGCATAGATCCCTGAAAGTTGGGAATCAAGTAGATAAGGTTGTTAAGAAGGCATATGGTGTCTTGGCGTTTATTGGTAGGGGGATTGAATTTAGGAGTCGTAGCGTTATGTTGCAACTGTACACAACTCTGGTGCGGCCGCACTTGGAGTACTGTGTGCAGTTCTGGTCCCCACATTACAGGAAGGATGTGGAGGCTTTGGAGAGGGTGCAGAGGAGGTTTACCAGGATGTTGCCTGGTATGGAGGGGAGATCCTATGAGGAGAGGCTGAGGGATTTGGGATTGTTTTCGCTGGAAAGGCGGCGGCTAAGAGGGGATCTTATTGAAACATATAAGATGATTAGAGGTTTAGATAGGGTGGATAGTGATAGCCTTTTTCCTCTGATGGAGAAATCCAGCACGAGGGGGCATGGCTTTAAATTGAGGGGGGGTAGTTATAGAACCGATGTCAGGGGTAGGTTCTTTACCCAGAGGGTGGTGAGGGATTGGAATGCCCTGCCAGCATCAGTAGTAAATGCGCCTAGTTTGGGGGCGTTTAAGAGATCCGTAGATAGGTTCATGGACGAAAAGAAATTGGTTTAGGTTGGAGGGTCACAGTTTTTTTTTTAACTGGTCGGTGCAACATCGTGGGCCGAAGGGCCTGTTCTGCGCTGTAATGTTCTATGTTCTATGTTCCTACAGAAACCCAAAGCACATGGAGCAGTTGAACCAGGAGCACTCCTCGTTACAATGGATGTCTCGGCACTCTACACCAGCATCCCTCACGATGATGGCATTGCTGCAACAGCCTCAGTACTCAACGCCGACAACTGCCAGTTTCCAGATGCAATTTTACAACTCATCTGCTTCATTCTGGACCACAATGTCTTCACCTTCAACAACCAGTTCTTCATCCAGACACACGAAACAGCCACGGGGACCAAATTTGCACCTCAATATGCCAACTTCTTCATGCACAGGTTCGAACAAGACTTCTTCACCGCACAGGACCTTCAACCGATGCTATACACTAGATACATCGATGACATTTTCTTCCTTTGGAGTCATGGTGAGCAATCACTGAAACAACTATATGATGGCATCAACAAGCTCCATCCCACCATCAGACTCACCATGGACTACTCTCCGGAATTGGTTGCATTCTTGGACACACGCATCTCCATTAAGGACGGTCACCTCAGCACCTCACTGTACCGCAAGCCCACGGATAACCTCATGATGCTCCACTTCTCCAGCTTCCACCCTAAACACGTTCAAGAAGCCATCCCCTACGGACAAGCCCTCCGTATACACAGGATCTGCTTGGATGAGGCGGATCACAACAGACACCTCCAGAGGCTGAAAGATGCCGTCATAAGAACAGGATATGGCGTTCGACTCATCGATCGACAGTTCCGACGCGCCACAGCAAAAAACCGCACCGACCTCCTCAGAAGACAAACACGGGACCCGGTGGACAGAGTACCCTTCGTTGTCCAGTACTTCCCCGGAGCGGAGAAGCTACGGCATCTCCTCCAGAGCCTTCAACATGTCATTGATGAAGACGAACATCTCGCCAAGGCCATCCCCACACCCCCACTTCTTGCCTTCAAACAACCGCACAACCTCAAACAGACCATTGTCCGCAGCAAACTAACCAGCCTTCAGGAAAACAGTGACCACGACACCACACAACCCTGCCACAGCAACCTCTGCAAGACGTGCCGGATCATCGACATGGATGCCATCATCTCATGTGAGAACACCGTCTACCAGGTACACGGTACCTACTCTTGCAACTCGGCCAACGTTGTCTACCTGATACGCTGCAGGAAAGGATGTCCCGAGGCATGGTACATTGGGGAAACCATGCAGACGTTACGACAACGGATGAATGAACACCGCTCGACAATCACCAGGCAAGACTGTTCTCTTCCTGTGGGGGAGCACTTCAGCGGTCACGTGCATTCAGCCTCTGATCTTCGGGTAAGCGTTCTCCAAGGCGGCCTTCACGGCACACGACAGCGCAGAGTTGCTGAGCAGAAACTGATAGTCAAGTTCCGCACACATGAGGACGGCCGAAACGGGGATGTTGGGTTTCTGTCACACTATCAGCAACCCCCACAGCTTGCCTCCTGGACTTGCAGAATCTCACTGGCTGTCCTGTCTGGGGACAATACACGTCTCTTTTAACCTGTGCTTAATGCTCCCTCCACTCACATTGTCTGTATCTTTAAGACCTGGTTGGCTGTGGAGATTCGCATTCTAATCAGTATTCTGTAACTTGATTTTGTGTCTCTGTGCCCTGTTTGAGAGCAGATTTCCACTCCATCTGACGAAGGAGCAGCGCTCCGAAAGCTAATGGCATTTGCTACCAAATAAACCTGTTGGACTTTAACCTGGTGTTGTTAAAACTCTGACTGTGTTTACCCGAGTCCAACGCCTGCCTCTCCACATCAGACACTCCCAGGCCAGGTACAGCACAGGGCTAGATACAGAGTAAAGCTCCCTCTACACTGTCCCCATCAAACACTTGGGACACGGTGGACAGAGTACCCTTTGTCGTCCAGTACTTCCCCGGAGCGGAGAAGCTACGACATCTCCTCCGGAGCCTTCAACATGTCATTGATGAAGACGAACATCTCGCCAAGGCCATCCCCACACCCCCACTTCTTGCCTCCAAACAACCGCACAACCTCAAACAGACCATTGTCCGCAGCAAACTACCCAGCCTTCAGGAGAACAGTGACCACGGCACCACACAACCCTGCCACAGCAACCTCTGCAAGACGTGCCGGATCATCGACACAGATGCCATCATCCCACGTCAGAACACCATCTACCAGGTACACGGCACCTACTCTTGCAACTCGGCCAACGTTGTCTACCTGATTCGCTGCAGGATAGGATGTCCCGAGGCATGGTACATTGGGGAAACCATGCAGACGTTACGACAACGGATGAATGAACACCGCTCGACAATCACCAGGCAAGACTGTTCTCTTCCTGTTGGGGAGCACTTCAGCGGTCACGGGCATTCAGCCTCTGATCTCCGGGTAAGCCGTCTCCAAGGCGGCCTTCACGACACACGACAGCGCAGAGTCACTGAGCAGAGACTGATAGCCAGGTTCCGCACACATGAGGACGGCCTCAACCGGGATATTGGGTTCATGTCACACTATCTGTAACCCCCACAGCTTGCCTGGATGTGCAAAATCTCACTAACTGACCTGTCTGGAGACAATACACATCTCTTTAACCTGTGCTTAATGCTCCCTCCACTCACATTGTCTGTACCTTTAAGACTTGATTAGCTGTAAAGACTCACATTCCAATCATTATTCATGTAAATTGAATTTGTGTCTTTGTGCCCTGTTTGTGATCAGAACTCCCACCCACCTGACGAAGGAACAGCCTGTTCCGAAAGCTAGTGGCTTTTGCTATCAAATAAACCTGTTGGACTTTAACCTGGTGTTGTTAGACTTCTTACCCCATCAAACACTCCCAGGACAGTTACATCACAGGGCTAGGTGCAGAGTAAAGCTCCCTCCACACTGTCCCTGTCAAACATGCCCAGGACAGGGTATACTACAGGTCCCCCAACAGCCCAAGGGAAGTGGAAGAACGGATATGTCAGGAGATACTGGATGGGTGCAGGAAAAATAGGGTTGTTGTAGTGGGAGACTTCAATTTCCCTGGTATAGACTGGAAATCGCTGAGAGCTGGGACTCTGAATGGGGAGGAATTTGTAAAATGCGTACAGGAGGGTTCTTTGGAACAATATGTAGATAGCCCGACGAGAGAGGGGGCTATACTGGACCTAGTACTGGGGAATGAGCCCGGTCAGGTCTTCAAAGTTTTGGTAGGGGAACATGTGGCAAATAGTGACCACAATTCTGTTAGCTTTAGGGTAGTGATAGAAAAGGATGAGTGGTGTCCCAAGGGTAATGTGTTGGATTGGGGGAAGGCTAACTTTAGTGGGATGAGGCAGAAATTGGCAGCTCTTGATTGGGAGAGGCTGTTTGAGGGTAAATCCACATCTGGCATGTGGGAGTCTTTTAAGGATCAGTTGTTAGGGCTGCAGGACAGGCATGTGCCTGTAAAAAGAAGGATAGGAAGGGTAGGATTCGAGAACCGTGGATAACCAGGGAAATTGAGGGACTGGTCAAAAAGAAAAGAGAGGCGTATGTTAGGTCCAGGCAGCTAAAAACGGAGGGAGCTCTGGAGGAGTACAAAGAAAGTAGGAAAGAACTCAAACGGGGAATTAGAAGGGCAAAAAGGGGTCACGAAATGTCCTTGGCAGACAGGATTAAGGAGAATCCCAAGGCATTTTATTCCTACGTTAGGAACAAAAGGGTTGTCAGGGAAAAAATCGGACCTCTCAGGGACAAAAGTGGGGAATTATGCTTGGAGCCCAAAGAAGTAGGGGAGATCCGAAATGAATACTTTGCGTCGGTATTCACAAAGGAGAGGGATGTGTTGACTGGGAGTGTCTCGGAGGGGAGTGTTGAACCGTTGGAGAAAATCTCCATTACAAGGGAGGAAGTGTTAGGTTTGTTAGAGAATATAAAGACTGACAAATCCCCAGGGCCTGATGGAATCTATCCAAGGCTGCTCAGGGAGACGAGAGATGAAATCGCTGGGCCTCTGACGCAAATCTTTGCTTGTCACTGGACGCAGGTGAGGTCCCAGAGGATTGGAGGATAGCTAATGTGGTCCCGTTATTTAAGAAGGGTAGGAAGGATAACCCAGGTAATTATAGGCTGGTGAGCTTGACGTCCGTGGAGGGGAAGTTGTTGGAGAAGATTCTTAGAGATAGGATGTAGAACATAGAACATAGAACAGTACAGCACAGAACAGGCCCTTCGGCCCACGTTGTTGTGCCGAGCTTTGTCTGAAACCCAGATCAAGCTATTTCCTCCCTATCATCCCGAAGTATGGGCGGCACGGTAGCACAGTGGTTAGCACTGCTGCTTCACAGCTCCAGGGTCCTGGGTTCGATTCCCAGCTCGGGTCACTGTCTGTATGGAGTTTGCACATTCTCCTCATGTCTGCGTGGGTTTCCTCTGGGTGCTCCGGTTTCCTCCCACAGTCCAAAGATGTGCGGGTTGGGTTGATTGGCCAGGTTAAAAATTGCCCCTTCGAGTCCTGAGATGTGTAGGTTAGAGGGATTAGTGGGTAAATATGTGGGGGTAGGGCCTGGTTGGGATTGTGGTCGGTGCAGACTCGATGGGCCGAATGGCCTCCTTCTGCACTGTAGGGTTTCTATGATTCTATGAAGTACTCCATGTGCCTATCCAATAGCTTCTTAAATGTTCCTAAAGTTTCTGACTCCACTATCCCTGCAGGCAGTCCATTCCACACCCCAACCACTCTCTGAGTAAAAAACCTACCTCGGACATCCTTCCTATATCTCCCACCATGAACCCTATAGTTATGCCCCCGAGTTACCACTCCATTCACCCGACGAAATAGTCTATGAACGTTCACTCTATCTATCCCCCTCATCATCTTATAAACCTCTATCAAGTCTCCTCTCAACCTCCTCCGCTCCAAAGAGAAAAGCCCAAGTTCCCTCAACCTTTGGAGGGCCGAAGGGCCTGTTTCCTGTGCTGTACTGTTCTCAGTTCTTTCCTCATAAGACCCACCCTCCAAACCAGGCAGCATCCTGGTAAATCTCCTTTGCACTCTTTCCAGTGTCTCCACATCCTTCTTATAGTGAGGTGACCAGAACTGCACACAATATTCCAAATGTGGTCTCACCAAGGTCCTGTACAGTTGCAGCATAACCCCACGGCTCTTAAACTCAATCCCCCTGTTAATGAATGCCAACACACTATAGGCCTTCTTCACGGCTCTATCCACTTGAGTGGCAACCTTCAGAGATCTATGGATATGAACCCCAAGATCTCTCTGTTCCTCCACATTCTTCAGAACCCTACCTTTGACCCTGTAATCCACATTTAAATTTGTCCTACCAAAATGAATCACCTCGCATTTGTCAGGGTTAAACTCCATTTGCCATTTTTCAGCCCAGCTCTGCATCTTATCTATATCTCTTTGCAGCCTACAACAGCCCTCCACCTCATCCACTACTCCACCAATCTTGGTGTCATCAGCAAATTTACTGATCCACCCTTCAGCCCCCTCCTCCAAGTCATTTATAAAAATGACAAATAGCAGAGGACCAAGCACTGATCCCTGTGGCACTCCGCTGGTAACCGGTTTCCAGTCCGAAAATTTTCCATCCACCACCACCCTCTGTCTTCTGTTAGATCATAGAAATCATAGAAACCCTACAGTACAGAAAGAGGCCATTCGGCCCATCGAGTCTGCACCGACCACAATCCCACCCAGGTCCTACCCCCATATCCCTACATATTTACCCGCTAATCCCTCTAACCTATGCATCTCAGGACACTAAGGGCAATTTAATCATGGCCAATCAACCTAACCCGCACATCTTTGGAATGTGGGAGGAAACCGGAGCACCCGGAGGAAACCCACGCAAACATGAGGAGAATGTGCAAACTCCACACAGACAGTGACCTAAGCCGGGAATCGAACCCAGGTCCCTGGAGCTGTGAAGCAGCAGTGCTAACCACTGTGCTACCGTGCCGCCCATATGATGTGGAGATGCCGGCGTTGGACTATTTGCGACCAAATAAACCTGTTGGACTTTAACCTGGTGTTGTGAGACTTCTTACTTCTGTTAGATAGCCAGTTACCTATCCAATTGGCCAAACTTCCCTCTATCCCACACATCCTTACTTTCTTCATAAGCCGACCATGGGAGACTTTATCAAACGCCTTACTAAAATCCATGTATATGACATCAACTGCACTACCTTCATCTACATACTTAGTTACCTCCTCAAAAAATTCTATCAAATTTGTGAGGCAAGACTTGCCCTTCACAAATCCGTGCTGACTATCCCGGATTAAGCTGCATCTTTCTAAATGGTCGTAAATCCTATCCCTGAGGACCTTTTCCATCAACTTACCGACCACCGAAGTAAGACTAACCGGCCTATAATTACCAGGGTCATTTCTATTCCCTTTCTTAAACAGAGGAACCACATTCGCCAATCTCCAGTCCTCTGGCACCACCCCCGTGGACAGTGAGGACGCAAAGATCAATGCCAAAGGCTCTGCTATCTCATCCCTTGCCTCCCAAAGGTTCCTAGGATATATTTCATCAGGCCCAGGGGACTTATCAACTTTCAGTTTATTCAAAATTGCTAGTACATCTTCCCTCCGAACATCTACTTCCTCCAGCCTATCAGCCTGTGACACCCTCTCTTCCTCAAAAACATGGCCCTCTCCTTGGTGAACACTGAAGAAAAGTATTCATTCATCACCTCTCCTATCTCTTCTGACTCCATGCACAAATTCCCACTGCCGTCCTTGACCGGCCCCAACCTCACCCTGGTCATTCTTTTATTCCTCACATAAGAGTAAAAAGCCTTGGGGTTTTCCTTGATCCGACCCGCCAAGGACTTCTCATGCCCCCTCCTAGCTCTCCTAAGCCCCTTTTTCAGCTCATTTCTTGCTAACTTGTAACCCTCCATCGAGCCAACTGAACCTTGTTTTCTCAACCTTACACATGCTTCCTTCTTCCTCTTGACAAGACATTCCACCTCTTTTGTGAACCATGGTTCCCTCACTCGGCCATTTCCTCTCTGCCTGGCAGGGACATACCTATCAAGGACACGCAGTATTTGTTCCTTGAAAAAGTTCCACTTTTCATTAGTGCCTTTCCCTGACAATTTTTGTTCCCATCCTATGCTTCCTAATTCCTGCCTCATTGCATCATAATGACCTCTCCCCCAATTGTAAACTATGCCCTGCCACATGGCCCTCTCCCTCTCCATTGCAATAACAAAAGACACCGAATTGTGGTCACTCCTGTCCTTGTTCTACCCATGTCTCCGTAATGGCCACAACATCGTAGTCCCAAGTGCCAATCCACGCCCCAAGTTCACCTACCTTATTTTGGATGCTCCTTGCATTGAAGTAGACACACTTCAACCCACCTTCTTGTCTGCTGGTACCCACCTTTGACCATGATACCCTTCCCAGTACCTCACTACACTCACTGACCTCCGGACTACAACTCCTTTTCCCATCCCCCTGACAAATTGGTTTAAACCCCCCCGAAGAGCTGTAGCAAATTTCCCTCCCAGGATATTGATGCCCTTCTGGTTCAGGTGTACCCCGTCCTGTTGGTACAGGTCCCACCTTCCCCAGAAAGTGTTCCAAAGTGCTCTCCCACAACCAAATCCAACACTTGGCCCGGTTCATTTCCCATTACCAAATCCAATGTGGCCCCACCTCTTGTCGGCTTATCCACATATTGTGTCAGGAACCCCTCCTGCACACACTGCACAAAAACTGCCCCATCCAAACTATTCGACCTATGAAGGCTCCAATCAATATTTGGAAAGTTAAAGTCCCCCATGACAACTACCCTGTGACCCCCACACCTATCCATAATCTGCTTAGCAATTTCTTGCTCCACATCTCTATTACTATTTGGGGGCCTATAGTAAACTCCTAACAACGTGACCGCTCCTTTCCTATTCCTAACCTCAGCCCATATTACCTCTGTAGGCAGATCCCCTTCGAAATGCCTTTCTGCAGCCGTTACACTCTCCTTGATTAACAGTGCCACTCCTCCACCTCTTTTACCAGCTACCCTACACTTACTGAAACACCTATACCCCGGAACCTCCAACAACCATTCCTGTCCTTGTTCTACCCATGTCTCCGTAATGGCCACAACATCGTAGTCCCAAGTGCCAATCCACACCCCAAGTTCACCTACCTTATTTTGGATGCTCCTTGCATTGAAGTAGACACACTTCAACCCATCTTCTTGTCTGCTGGTACCCACCTTTGACCATGATACCCTTCCCAGTACCTCACTACACTCACTGACCTCCGGACTACAACTCCTTTTCCCATCCCCTTGACAAATTGGTTTAAACCCCCCCGAAGAGCTGTAGCAAATTTCCCTCCCAGGATATTGGTGCCCTTCTGGTTCAGGTGTACCCCGTCCTGTTGGTACAGGTCCCACCTTCCCCAGAAAGTGTTCCAATTATCCACATAGCTGAAACCCTCCCTCCTACACCATCCCTGCATCCATGTGTTTAACTGCACTCTCTCCCTGTTCCTCAACTCGCTATCCCGTTGGACCGGCAACATACCAGAGATGACAACCTGTTTTGTCCCGGCTCTCAGCTTCCACCCTAGCTCCCTGAATTCCTGTTTTAAATCCCCGTCCCCTCTCTTACCTATGTCTTTGGTGCCGGCGTGCACCACGACTTGTGACTGTTCCCCCTCCCCCTTTAGAATCCTGAAGACACGGTCGGAGATGTCACGGACCCTGGCATCCGGGAGGCAACATACCATCCGTGAGTCTCTCTTGTTGCCACAGAACCTCCTATCTATCCCTCTAACAAACGAGTCCCCAATAACTATAGCTCTACCGCTCTCTTAAATATATGCGCATTTAGAAAGGAATAAACTCATTCACGATAGTCAGCATGGTTTTGTGAGAGGGAGGTCATGCCTCACTAACCTGGTGGAGTTTTTTGAAGAAGTGACCAGAATGGTTGATGAGGGAAGGGCCGTGGATGTCGTCTATATGGACTTTAGTAAAGCGTTTGACAAAGTCCCTCATGGTAGGCTGGTGAAAAAGGTTGGATCTCATGGGATAAAGGGGGAGGTGGCTAGATGGGTGGAGAACTGGCTTGGTCACAGAAAGCAGAGGGTGGTAGTGGAAGGGTCTTTTTCCGGCTGGAGGCCTGTGACTAGTGGTGTTCCGCAGGGCTCTGTATTGGGACCTCTGCTGTTTGTGATTTATATAAACGATCTGGAAGAAGGTGTAACTGGGGTGATCAGTAAGTTTGCGGATGACACAAAATTGGCAGGACTTGCAGATAGTGAGGAGCATTGTCAGAAGCTACAGAAGGATATAGATAGGCTGGAAATTGGGCAAAGAAATGGCAGTTGGAGTTCAATCCTGATGAATGCGAAGTGATGCATTTTGGTAGAAATAATGTAGGGAGGAGCTATACGATAAATGGCAGAACCATAAAGGGTGTAGATACGCAGAGGGACCTGGGTGTGCAAGTCCACAGGTCCTTGAAGGTGACATCACAGGTGGAGAAGGTGGTGAAGAAGGCCTATGGCATGCTTGCCTTTATAGGACGGGGCATAGAGTATAAAAGTTGGGGTCTGATGTTGCAGATGTATAGAACGTTAGTTCGGCCGCATTTGGAATACTGCGTCCAGTTCTGGTCGCCACACTACCAGAAGGACGTGGAGGCTTTGGAGAGAGTACAGAGGAGGTTTACCAGGATGTTGCCTGGTATGGAGGGGCTTAGTTATGAGGAAAGCTTGGGTAAACTGGGGTTGTTCTCCCTGGAAAGACGGAGGATGAGGGGAGACTTAATAGAGGTGTATAAAATTATGAAAGGCATAGATAGGGTGAACGGTGGGAAGCTTTTCCCCAGGTCGGTGGTGACGTTCACGAGGGGTCATAGGTTCAAGGTGAAGGGGGGGAGGTTTAACACAGATATCAGACGGACATATTTTACACAGAGGGTGGTGGGGGCCTGGAATGCGCTGCCAGGCAAGGTGGTGGAGGCAGACACACTGGGAATGTTTAAGACTTATCTAGATAGCCATATGAACGGAGTGGGAATGGAGTGATACAAAAGAATGGTCTAGTTTGGACCAGGGAGCGGCACGGGCTTGGAGGGCCGAAGGGCCTGTTCCTGTGCTGTATTGTTCTTTGTTCTTTGACAGGTAAAGCACAGGGTTAGATACAGAGTAAAGCTCCCTCTAAAGCTCAAGGTTAAACAGAGTTTGTAATATTCTCGGTTACCACAGCTTTCAGGGGTGTTTTCCATCTACCATCAATCAGGTGTTATGTCCATCAATCAAGCTTCATCTACAGTAAAGTTTATTTATTCGTCACAAGTAAAGCTTACATTAAGACTGAAATGAAGTTACTGTGAAATTCCTTTAGTTGCCACAGCCAGTTTGGGTCAATGCGCCTAACCAGCACGTCTTTCACAATGTGGAAGGAAACTGGAGCACCCGGAGGAAACCCACGCAGACACGGGGAGAATGTGCAAATTCCACACAGATAGTGACCCAAGCCAGGAACTGAACCCGGGTCCCTGGCGCTGTGAGGCAGCAGCGCTAAGCATTGTGCCACTGTGCCGTCCCATCTTCCGATGCTTCAGGTGACCAGATACGTTGACTGAGCAATTTGGTTCACAGAACGCAGTAGAACAGTACCTTTGACCCAAGTGAATACATTTTCATATTCCAGCTTGAGAAAGTGGAAAAACAAAATATTTATCCTCAACACAAGCAGGAAAAGGTGCAAGACCTCGAAAAACAGCTCACTACCGATTGCTATTGATTCACAGCTGGGTTAAGATCAATGTCTAACGAACAAGGAAATACAAACTTACTTTATTTTCCAGAAGCTTCATATCAGAGCAAAAATAAACTGCGCACCACAAAGTTTCAAAATATAGTAGCTGCAGGCCACAGGCTGAACCACTCAGTCACACTCACCCTCAGACCCTCACTCACTCACACACTCACCCTCAGAGACTCACCCTCAGACCCTCACTCACTCACTCACTCACTCACTCACCCTCTCACACTCACTCACGCACTCACCCTCAGAGACTCACTCACTCACTCTCTCACACTCACCCTCAGACTCTCACCCTCAGACACTAACTCACTCACCCTCTCACACTCACCCTCAGACCCTCATTCACCCTCACTCGCTCACCGACACCCT
This sequence comes from Mustelus asterias, assembly GCF_964213995.1. Taxonomy (NCBI): domain Eukaryota; kingdom Metazoa; phylum Chordata; class Chondrichthyes; order Carcharhiniformes; family Triakidae; genus Mustelus; species Mustelus asterias. The sequence goes on from NW_027590726.1 coordinate 100,160, forward strand.
CACTCACTCACTGACACAGCATCACTCACTCACTCACCCAACCCCAATCACTCATCCACAGCCTCACTCACTCACCCTCACTCATAGAATCATAGAATCCTACAGTGCAGAAGGAGGCCATTCAGCCCATCGAGTCTGCACTGACCACAATCCCACCCAGGTCCTATCCCCATAACCCCATGCATTTACCTTAGCTAATCCCCCTGACACTAAGGGGCAATTTAGCATGGCCAATCCACCTAACCCCGCACATCTTTGGAGTGTGGGAGGAAACCGGAGCACCCGGAGGAAACCCACGCAGACATGGGGAGAACGTGCAGACTCCACACAGACAGTCAACCCAAGGCCGGGAATCGAATCCAGGTCCCTCGCGCTGTGAGTTAGCAGTGCTAACCATTGTGTCACCCTCACACCCTCACTCACTCACCCACACTCACTCACTCACTCTACCCACACTCACCCTCACTCACACACCCTCATCCTCACCCACATCCACATCCTCACTCATCCACCATCTAAAGTTGCCACAGTCCCCGATGACCAGAGGTTGCTCTTGGCTTTGAGGGGGAGAGCTGACTGTTAGCAGTTTAACCTGAGGGTCACCACACCTCAGGCGAGGGGCAAGGTTGAGAAGGCTGAATAACCTCAGATGGTGCAGGAATTGAACACACGCTTTTGGCGTCGCTGTGCATCACAAACCAGTTCGCAAACTGAGCTAAACAGACCTACCTGATTCACCCATCTACACCCACCCTCACACACTCACCTACCCTAACTCAGTCACTCACCCATGCTCACCAACACACATTCTCACTCATTCATCCACAGTATTCGAATTGTTTGATTTGATTTTGATTTGATTTATTATTGTTACATGCATTAGCATACAATGAAAAGTATTGTTTCTTGCGCGCTATACAGACAGAGCATACCATTCATAGAGAAGGAAACGAGAGAATGTAGAATGTAGTGTTACAGTCATAGCTCGGGTGTAGAGCAATCACTCACTCACCCACAACTCACTTGCTCACCCACACACCCTCACTCACTTACTCACTCATCTGGATTCAGTTCACAATACATCAGGTGGGGAGCAGTGAGAGACCAAGAGAAGCCCACAGCGAGTCGTGAGGTCCAGAAATACCAGACATGGGAGGGCAGTGGGAGAGAAAGAGGCTGGGGCAGGGAAAGAGAGAGGTTGGGGGAAAGAGTGAGAGACTGGGGGAGAAGGAGAGAAAGAGGCTGGGGCAGGGAAAGAGAGAGGCTGGGGGAAAGAGTGAGAGACTGGGGGAGAGGGAGAGAAAGAGACAGGGGGAGGGGGAGAGGGAGAGATACTAGGGAGAGAGAGAGACTGGAGGAAGGGGGGAATGAAAGAGACCGGGGGAACGGGGAGAGAACAAGCTGGGGTGGGGGGAGAGAGACTGGGGTGAGGGAGAGAGACTGCAAGTGAGGAGAGGAACTGGAAGATGGGGAGAGAGGCAGGTGGGAGAGAGAGAGCGAGATTGTGAGAGACTGGGGGAGGGGGAAAAATACAGATTGGGGGAAGGGGAACGGGTGATGGGTGGTTGGGGGAGACACTGAGGGGAGAGAGAGACTGGTGGAGAAAGATTGGGGGTGAGAGAGAGAGTGAGACTGTGGGGGAAATGCAGAGAATGGGAGGGAGGAGAGAGTCTGGAGATGGGGAGAGAGGCTGGTGGGAGAGAGAGAGATTGTGGGGGAGAGAGAGAGAGTGTGGGGAGGGGGAAAAAGAGAGAGAGACTGGGTAAAGGGGAAGAAGGTAATGGGTGGATGGGAGAGAGACGATGGGGAAGGTGAGAGAGACTGGGGGAGTGGGAGAGAGAGACTGGGGGCAGGACAAGGGAGAGCCGGAGGGAGGGGAATCGAGACTCAGAGGAGAGAGATTGGGGGAGAGAGTGTGTGGTTGGGGTGAGAAAGAAAGAGGCTGGGGGAGGAGTAAAGAGAGACTGGGAGGAGATGGAGGAGAGACAGGGGGAGAGACGGTGGGGGGAAGAGAGAGATTGGGAGGAGAGAGAGATGGGGGTATGGGTAGGGGGAGGGAGAGATCAGTTGCTGGGATGAGAGAGATTAGGAGGAGTTAGAGACTGGAGAGGGGGAGAGAGGGGGAGGAGGGAAAGAAAGAAACTGTGGGGAGCTGGGAAGAGAGAATAGGGGAAAGAACATAGAACATAGAACAGTACAGCACAGAACAGGCCCTTCAGCCCACGATGTTGTGCCGAGCTTTATCTGAAACCAAGATCAAGCTATCCCACTCCCTATCATCCTGGTGTGCTCCATGTGCCTATCCAATAACCGCTTAAATGTTCCTAAAGTGTCTGACTCCACTATCACTGCAGGCAGTCCTAACCACTCTCTGCGTAAAGAACCTACCTCTGATATCCTTCCTGTATCTCCCACCATGAACCCTATAGTTATGCCCCCTTGTAATATCTCCATCCATCCGAGGAAATAGTCTTTGAACGTTCACTCTATCTATCCCCTTCATCATTTTATACACCTCTATTAAGTCTCCCCTCAGCCTCCTCCGCTCCAGAGAGAACAGCCCTAGCTCCCTCAACCTTTCCTCATAAGACCTACCCTCCAAACCAGGCAGCATCCTGGTAAATCTCCTCTGCACTCTTTCCAGCGCTTCTACATCCTTCTTATAGTGAGGTGACCAGAACTGCACACAATATTCCAAATGTGGTCTCACCAAGGTCCTGTACAGTTGCAGCATAACCCCACGGCTCTTAAACTCCAAACCCCTGATAATAAAAGCTAACACACTATAGGCCTTCTTCACAGCTCTATCCACTTGAGTGGCAACCTTTAGAGATCTGTGGATATGGACCCCAAGATCTCTCTGTTCCTCCACAGTCTTCAGAATCCTACCTTTGACCCTGTAATCCACATTTAAATTCGTCCTCCCAAAATGAATCACCTCACATTTATCAGGGTTAAACTCCATTTGCCATTTTTCAGCCCAGCTTTGCATCCTATCTATGTCTCTTTGCAGCCTACAACAGCCCTCCACCTCATCCACTACTCCACCAATCTTGATGTCATCAGCAAATTTACTGATCCAAACTTCAGCCCCATCCTCTAAGTCATTAATAAAAATCACAAAGAGCAGAGGACCAAGCATTGATCCCTGTGGCACTCCGCTAGCACTTCGTCTATGTTGGGGGTGATCTTGCTGCCACTCTGCATAGGGATCTGTGGCAGAGGGAGGGAAGGGGCCGATCGGGGCTGGCCACTGGGATGTGGGGGGCGGGGGGGAGGGGGGGGCGGGTCCTGTGGGCTGGGTGGTCAGGACAGCTGGGGGGAGGGGGGGTGGGGGTTGGGACTGCCAGAGTGGGGTGGTGTCGGGACTGGCCCAGAGACGTCCAGGAGGCCAGCAATCGGGGGGAGGGGGGTCGGGGGGGGGGGGTCGGGGGGAGGGCGGGAAGTGTTCGGGGGGGGGGGTGCGGGGGGGTGGTTGCAGGGGCAGCAATGCGGGTTTGCTGTGCTGGCCAGTGATCAGGAAGCCAGCAGTGCGGGGCTATCGCGCTTGCGCCGTGTCCGCTCTGATGGATCGGTGCTTGCGCGGTGGCCCACTCTGTACGATGCTGCTGGCCTCTCTAGCGGGAATAGGCTCTGCCCACTGATTTTCATCGTCAATCCCGCTCGTGCATTCTGCAGTGCTCAGAGCATTCATATGTAATTCCCGCTAAAAAAAACAGCGGGTTTTACTCCAGCTTTTACGCAAATATGGCACTTAGAATCTTTTTGGGAGAATCCTGGCCAATGTACTTCACAGTAAGAAGTTTAACAACACCAGGTTAAAATCCAACAGGTTTATTTGGTCATCAATTTGTTTGCGCACCACCACATCAATGTACTTCACACAGAGAGATAAAGTTCCACTAACCATTAGTGTCTGGAGTTCTGCATAGCAACGTTCCAATGAGACAGGGAAGTTATGGTAGGTTACAGGAACCATGGTGTACAAAGATTGTAATGAATCTAGTCAAGAAGAAAAGAAAAGCTTACAAAAGGTTCAGGGAGCTAGGTAATGTTAGAGACCTAGAAAAGTATACGGCTAATAGGAAGGAACTTAAGAAGGAAATTAGGAGAGCCAGAAGGGGTCATGAGAAGGCCTTGGCAGGCAGGATTAAGGAAAACCCCAAGGCATTCTACAAGTATGTGAAGAGCAAGAGGATAAGACGTGAAAGAATAGGACCTATCAAGTGTGACGGTGGGAAAGTTTGTATGGAACCGGAAGAAATAGCAGAGGTACTTAATGAATACTTTACTTCAGTATTCACTATGGAAAAGGATCTTGATGGTTGTAGTGCAGACTTGCAGCGGACTGAAAAGCTTGAGCGTGTAGATATTAAGAAAGAGGATGTGTTGGAGCTTTCGAAAAGCATCAAGTTAGATCAGTCGCCGGGACTGGATGAGATGTACCCCAGGCTACTGTGGGAGGTGAGGGAGGAGATTGCTGAGCCTCTGGCAATGATCTTTGCATCATCAATGGAGATGGGAGAGGTTCTGGAGGATTGGAGGATTGCGGATGTTTTTCCTTTATTCAAGAAAGGGAGTAGAGATAGCCCTGGAAATTATAGACCAGTGAGTCTAACCTCAGTGGTTGGTAAGTTGATGGAGCAGATCCTGAGAGGCAGGATTTATGAATATTTGGAGAGGTATAATATGATTAAGAATAGTCAGCATGGCTTTGTCAAAGGCAGATCATGCCTTACGAGCTTGATTGAATTTTTTGAGGATGCGACTAAACACATTGATGAAGGAAGAGCAGTAGATGTAGTATACATAGACTTCAGCAAGGCATTTGATAAGGTGCCCCATGCAAGGCGTATTGAGGAAGTGAGGGGGCATGGGATCCAAGGGGACATTGCTTTGTGGATCCAGAACTGGCTTGCCCACAGAAGGCAAAGAGTGGTTATAGATGGATGATATTCTGCATGGAGTGGAGTGGAGTGCCCAGGGATCTGTTCTGGGACCCTTACTCTTTGTGATTTTTATAAATGACCTGGATGAGGAAGTGGAGGGATGGGTTGGTAAGTTTGCTGATGACACAAAGGTTGGAGGTGTTGTGGATAGTGTGGAGGGATGTCAGAAGTTGCAGCGAGACATTGATAGGATGCAAGACTGGGCGGAGAAGTGGCAGATGGAGTTCAACGCAGATAAGTGTGAGGTGGTTCATTTTGGCAGGTCAAATAGGATGGCGGAATATAATATTATTGGTAGGACTCTTGGCAGTGTGGAAGATCAGAAGGATCTTGGGGTCCGAGTTCATAGGACGCTCAAAGCAGCTGTGCAGGTTGAGGCTGTGGTTAAGAAGGCGTATGGTGAACTGGCCTTCATCAATCGAGGAATTGAGTTTAGGAGTCGTGAGATAATGTTGCAGCTCTATAGGACCCTGATCAGACCACACTTGGAGTACTGTGCTCAGTTCTGGTCGCCTCATTACAGGAAGGATGTGGAATCCATAGAAAGGGTGCAGAGGAGATTTACAAGGATGTTGCCTGGGCTGAGGAGCATGCCTTATGAGGATAGGTTGAGTGCGCTCGGCCTTTTCTCCTTGGAGAGACGAAGGATGAGGGGTGACCTGATAGAGGTGTATAAGATGTTGAGAGGTATTGATCGAGTGGACAGTCAGAGGCTTTTTCCTAGGGCTGAAATGGTTGCCACAAGAGGATACAGGTTTAAGGTGCTGGAGAGTAGGTACAGAGGAGATGTCAGGGGTAATTTTTTCACTCAGAGAGTGGTGGGTGCATGGAATGGGCTGCCAGCAATGGCGATGGAGGCGGATTCGATAGGGTCTTTTAAGAGACTTTTAGATAAGTACATGGAACTTAGTAAGATAGAGGGTTATAGGTAAGCCTAGTAATCGCTAAGGTCGGGACATGTTCGGCACAACTTTGTGGGCTGAAGGGCCTGTATTGTGCTGTAGGTTTTCTATGTTTCTATGTTTCTAACCAGGATCGGAATGCCACCCAGAATGATCCGATCTTGAGCCAAGTAACGGATCTTGTCCTGAGAGGGAGGTCGAGTAATAGAAACCACCCCGAGGTTTGGCCGTATATGTCCCGAAGATAGGAGTTGTCGGTATTGGATAGATGTTTAATATGGGATATGAGAGTCGTTACTCCTCATTATTAAGAGGAAAGGTGCTGGAACAGGTGCACCAAGGGTGCCTGGGGGTGGTGTGAATGAAGGAAACAGCAAGAATGTTGATGCACAAATTGAAATGAAAGTGGGATTGTGTGAATACTGTGCTTTGGTACGAAAGGTGCTGTCCTCGCCACCTCTGCTTGATTAGATTATGGCTTTCCAAGTATTCTGCTATTACTTCCTTTAACGATTGATCCCAACATAGCACAATGGTTAGCACTGCTGCATTACAATGGCAGGGACCTGGTTTCAATTTCAGCCTCAGGTGACAGTCTGTATGTAGTTTGCACTTCTCTCCCTGTGTCAGTGTGAGTTTCCTCGGAGTGCTCCGGTTTCCTCCCACACTCCAAAGATATGTAGGTTAGGTTGATTGGCCATAGTAAATTGACTCTTAGGGCCTGATTTTACCATCAAGTTGTGCCTGTTTTTGGGTGCCAAAACTTGGTAAAGTCGGGCATGCATTTAAATTGACTTAATGGGTTGCACGCCCAAACTTAACCGCACTTCCCCCTTTACCACTGCGTTCACCCGTCCAGATTTGTCACGAAACAGACATGGTCCACAAAGGTTTGATTTGGTCGCTCCAGCTTCTGAGGAGGTTATTCCGAGTGTCCGGCGGTTCTCTGCTTCAGATCGTTGGTGGGGGGGGAGGGAGGCGAGTCAGATGGCTCTCTGACTCAGATCGGTGGGGAGGGGGGTCAAAGGGGTGTAGGGGGTCGGGGGCAGGAGGGGCGGGGGGGAAGGAGGGGTCTGCTGCCACTCTGTGTGTGATCAGTGGGGGGGGGAGAGGGGGCTGCGGGGAATGGGGGGTCCGCTGCCACTCTACGTGTGATTAGTGGGGAGGGAGAGGGGAGGGGCCGGCGATCGGTCTGGGTGGTGGGTGGATGAGAGGATAAGAGGGTCAGTAATGTTGTGGGGGTGGGGCAATGACTTTTGGGGGAAGTGGGGAGGCATTATCCGGCCCGGAAGCGATGTGACAGGGGAGCATTGTTCTATCATGGAGGCGCCAATCGGAGCTGCAGGATTTCAGGCGCATTAAGCCCCACCCACAGGTTTGTGCAGCACTATTCAGATTCGCTGCTATTTTTTCAGGCAGAGTGCATACGGGAACGCCTGAGAACGGGTCTAAAAGTCGGATATGAAACACTCCCAGTTTCAAGTCCGCCCAGCACTGAGAATGAAAATGGTAAAATAGGGCCCTTAGTGACAGGGGGGAATCAGCATGGTAAATACATGGGGTTACGGGCATAGGGCCTGGGTGGGATTGTTGGTGATGCAGGCTCAATGGGCTAAATGGCCTCCTTCTGCATTGTGGGAGTTCTATGATTCTGTGATACCTGAACCTTACTAACTCATCAATACAAATATGGGGATTGGCCTTTGTTTTGATATGGGGAACTGATCTGTCCTGGATCTTAGTTTGAGGTGCAATTGGGACTGAGATTTTGTAGTGACTCAGAAATCCTGCCCACAGTTAGAGGGTGAGTTCTGTATTTGTGACGTGTCTGGCTGTCCTGATCTGGAGACTTCTAGGAGAGGCTGGACTGCATTGGTGGCTCGTGCTTTCAGCAATAAAGTGAAATGATGTCAACTGTTGTCACCTTCTTTGGTCTTCCTCTGATCTGTTCTTTTATCTCACTCATTTGCCTGTTATTGGATGTTCATTTTGTGCTCGGTAAATCCTCCCCTTCTCCACGACCCAGCTGAATGTCTCACTCAGCAGTTCACCACCCACAGAGATCATCAAGATGAAAAATGAGACATTGGATGAAATGCAAGAAACAACATTTCCTGGCGATGAATTGGGTGGATGTAAATTTTGTAAAGGAAGTGTTTCTTTCGATGATTTATGTAATAGAACATAGAACATTACAGCGCAGTACAGGCCCTTCGGCCCTCGATGTTGCGCCGACCAGTGGAACCAATCTAAAGCCCCTCTAATCTACACTATTCCAATATCATCCATATGTTTATCCAATAACCATTTGAATGCTCTTAATGTTGATGAGTCCACTACTGCTGCAGGCAGGGCATTCCACGCCCTTACTACTCTCTGAGTAAAGAACCTACCTCAAACATCTGTCCTATATCTCTCACCCCTCAATTTAAAGCTATGTCCCCTCGTGCTAGCCATCACCATCCGAGGAAAAAGGCTCTCACTATCCACCCTATCTAATCCTCTGATCATCTTATATGTTCAGTTTAATTGTGTCTTACCTATAAAGGGTTGAAACTTCATGCTAGAATCAGTGGGCAAATTCTCCAACCATTCCCACCAATGGAATTTTCCGATCCCCAGGAGTTAACAAAACATCAGGTACCAATTGCAAACTGGTTTCCATCAAATGTTGATTTGTTGTTGACTTTTAAAGTGAGTGTGAACATTCTTGGGAAATTGTGAAAATGTCACTGTACATGTCAGAATCCGGGACTAAGAGTGACAATGATTGGATCAAATTACACAACACATAGCACAATATACACCTTCAGGCATATTGCTGGGTGAGTCTCATCCTCCAGGAAACAAATCATAATTCTGATCAAATCCATTTCTGCTATAAGTACTCACAGTTTGTCACAGACTTTACTGAAGCCTGAGGAGATCACACATCAGCACCTCATGAGATTCTGGTAAGCAGTCAGCTATGAATTGAAGTTTAGAATATGCTGAGGAGTTTTTAGCTATGGACTCAGGTTTATGCATGTGTTTTTGCCTCAATACATAGCTTAATAATGATCAGAGTTAGTAAAGGGACTGTGAGAGACCATCTGGCACAGTGATAGTGTCCCTATCTCTGGACCAGAAGCTTAGGGGTCGAGTCCAATGGCTGGACAATTTGGCCACAGAAGGTGCATTTAACGCAATTCAACAGGCTGATAATCAGCTCGGAACTCCTTCAACCACTTTCCCCCGATGATCCCCCAATGGGTAAAAAATATTGTGGGTTTGAAGATATGCAAGAGAGTAAGGAGACTTGAGATGGAGTTGGAGGATATATAAAGCAGGTATGAGCAAGCATGGTGTAATCAGTGGAGGTGAATTGGAGGGAAGAGGAGCAGGGGATTAAAGCGGGAGATTGAACCAACAAACATGGACATCTTGGGATCAAAAGGTATAAAATGAAGAGAAGCTCAATGATTTGTCATATTGCTTTGAGAAAAAGAAAGAGATGATCACAATCCCTGATTTCACTCAATATAAATAGATAAAGTCAACGTCTACAATTTCTTTCCTTGGGAGAGACTTCACTCAGTATAGATAGACAACTCAATGCCAACTATCCCACTCTCAAAGAGAGACTTCACTCAATATAGATAGATAAACACAATGCCTACTACCCTACTCCCGAGAGAGAGAAAGAGAGAGACTTCACTCAATATAGATCGATAAACTCAATGTCGACAATCCCACTCCCAGAGAGAGAGACCTCACTCAATATAGATAAATAACTCAATGTCTACTACCCCACTCCTAGAGAGACTTCACTCAAAATAGATAGGTAAACTCAATGTCTCCTACCCGACTCCCAGAGAGACTTCACTCAATATAGATAGATAAACTCAATGTCTACTACCCACTCCCAGAGAGAGAGAGACTTCACTCAATATAGATAAATAACTCAATGTCTCCTACCCCACTCCCAGAGAGAGAGAGACTTCACTCAATATAGATAGATAAACTCAATGTCTACTACCCACTCCCAGAGAGAGAGAGACTTCACTCAATATAGATAGATAAACTCAATGTCTACTACCCACTCCCAGAGAGAGAGAGACTTCACTCAATATAGATAGATAAACTCAATGTCTACAATCCCACTCCCAGAGAGAGAGAGACTTCACTCAATATAGATAGATAAACTCAAACCATTTTCATTCTAAGTGCTGAATCTGGGCACAATTCAGATCCGACTTGGAAAACTGCTTTCAGGCGCCCCCATTCGCACTTAGCGTGAAAAAAAAATTGCGGGTAACGATCAGAGCGCTGAACTACACATGTGCAGTGAGAAAAAAATTTGGAAACACGCGCCCGTGTCAGATCGCTCCCAAGCCGCAGAATGCGGTGAAAGCGGCCCGGGAGCGAAAAGCGGGAGCAATGGCCTCCCAGATATCACTGTCCCCCTTATCCACCCACCCGCCCCCCGCGACCCAGACCAATCGTGACCCCCTGCCCCCTTCCCCCCCACTGATCGCCTGCAGAGTGGCAGCAGACCCCCCTGCCCCCCCACCCCTCCCCCCACCAGAGATACAGCTTACCCGCGTCCCTCCTCTCTCCCCCACTCCCCCCAGAGAATGATCTGGCCTCCCTTCCCCCCCCCCCCCCCCCAGAGAATGAACATGGAACATTGCAGTGCAGTACAAAGAACAAAGAACAATACAGCACAGGAACAGGCCCTTCGGCCCTCCAAGCCCGTGCCGCTCCCTGGTCCAAACTAGACCATTCTTTTGTATCCCTCCATTCCCACTCCGTTCATATGGCTATCTAGATAAGTGTTAAACATTCCCAGTGTGTCTGCCTCCACCACCTTGCCTGGCAGCGCATTCCAGGCCCCCACCACCCTCTGTGTAAAATACATCCTTCTGATATCCGTGTTAAACCTCCCCCCCCGCTCACCTTGAACCTATGACCCCTCGTGAACGTCTATATATATAGCAGACCTACTCCCAGAGAGGGAGATTTCACTCAATATAGATAGATAACTTCAATGTCTACTACCCCACTCTCAGAGAGAGAGACTTCACTCTATATAGATAGATAAACACAATGTCTACAATCCCACTCCCAGAGAGAGGGAGACTTAACTCAATGTCGACAATGCTACTCACAATTTAAAACTCTCTCTGATTTTCATATCTCTGGAATTCTCACCAATACTTATTGTCTATTTTCCATTGCAGAATATTGCTCAGTACGATGAAGACTTTGTTGCTGATTCTAGGCTACCTGAGTAAGTAATATTCATTCTCAATGATGTATGCCCGTTGATCCATTTTGTGGGGTTGTCACAATATCTTTCTTGTTGTATTTAAAACTACTGTCCCCCTCAAGTAGCCAGACAAAGTCGCAGAGTGGTTTCAATCTCTCCTTTTTGTTCCACAGTATCTCATTCTAGAATTGACTCTCAACTGCCCCCAAAACTCAGGATGGGCATTAAACCCTGGCCAGCCAGTGATGTCCATATGCCACGAAAACATTTTTAAAAATGAAATAGCCTTTCCTATTAATTTTATCAAAAACTTTAGAGTTTCCTGCTGCAGTGAGAAAAAAAATGTCCTTTTGGATGGCACGGTGACACAGTGATTAGCCCTGCTGCCTCACAGCACCAGGAACCTGGGTTCGATTCCCAGCTTAGGTCACTGTCTGTGTGCAGTTTGCACATTCTCCCCATGCCTGTCTGGGTCTCCTCTGGGTGTTCCGGTTTCCTCCCACAGTCCAAAGACGTGTGGGGTTCGGTTGATTGGCCATGCTAAACTGACCCTAGTGTCAGGGGGATTAGCAGGGTGAATATGTGGGGTTGTGGGAATAGGACCCGGATGAGATTGTGGTCACTGCAGGCTCAATGGGCAAAATGACCTCCTTCTGCACTGTAGGGATTCTATGATCTATTCCATGAATTTTCCTTTTTGTGATGCCAGTTGTGTCAGGAATAAATCTTCCGATCTGACAAGGGGTTCTAACCCAAGATCAATCCAACACAGGGTTTGTCATGATCATTTCAACTATCCCAAATTTTAATCAACGATTACAATTTTAAAAATCTTGTTCTCACATAAGTGAATTTATATCCGGTTTTAAATTCCCAGATGTTTCTCAAAATATCCTGGAATCATGCTTGTGGCCATTGAAACGGGTGGCACGGTGGCACAGTGGGTTAGCACTGCTGTCGCCCAGCGCCAGGGACCTGGGTTCAATTTCCGGCTCGGGTCACTGTCTGTGTGGAGTCTGCACGTTCTCCCCGTGTCTGCGTGGGTTTCCTCCGGGTGCTCCGGTTTCCTCCCACAGTCCAAAGATGTGCAGGTTAGATTGATTAGCCATGCTAAATTGACCCTAGTGTCGGGGGGAATTGGCAGGGTGGATATGTGGAGTTGCGGGAGTGGGGCTTGGGTGGGATTGTGGTCGGTGCAGATTCGATGAGCCGAATGGCCTCCTTCTGTACTGTAGGGATTCTATGAAACATGAATTCAGGTTCATAACCTATGAAAATAAACTTAATCAATTACACTTCCTTTTTTAAAAATCTGACTTAAATCACAAAATATGGTCACAAAATTATACGGAAAACATTAAAGCTTGAAACATATAACCCATCCAGGAAGAGAAGGTGTTACAGGCTAATAGGCTGGAGGAAGTAGATGTTCAGAGGGAGGATGTATTAGCAGTTTTGAATAAACTGAAGGTCGATAAGTCCCCTGGGCCTGATGAAATATATCCTAGGATTCTTTGGGAGGCAAGGGAAGAGATTGCAGAGCCTTTGGCTTTGATCTTTGGGTCCTCACTGTCCACGGGGATGGTGCCAGAGGACTGGAGAGTGGCGAGTGTTGTTCCTCTGTTTAAGAAAGGGAATAGAAATGACCCTGGTAATTATAGGCCGGTTAGTCTTACTTCGGTGGTTGGTAAGTTGGTGGAAAAGGTCCTGAGGGATGGGATTTACGACCATTTAGAAAGATGCGGATTAATCCGGGATAGTCAGCACGGATTCATGAAGGGAAGTCATGCCTCACAAATTTGATAGAATTTTTTGAGGAGGTAACTAAGTGTGTTGATGAAGGTAGGAGCTGTTGATGTCATATACATGGATTTTAGTAAGGCGTTTGATAAGGTGTGGGATAAAGGGAAAGTTGGCCGATTGGATAGGTAACTGGCTATCTGATCGAAGACAGAGGGTGGTGGTGGATGGAAAATTTTCGGACTGGAGGCAGGTTGCTAGCGGAGTGCCATAGGGATCAGTGCTTGGTCCTCTGCTATTTGTCATTTTTATTAATGACCCAGAGGAGGGGCTGAAGGGTGGATCAGTAAATTTGCTGATGACACCAAGATTGGTGGTGTTGTGGATGAGATGGAGGGCTGTTGTAGACTGCAAAGAGACATAGATAGGATGCAGAGCTGGGCTGAAAAATGGCAGATGGAGTTTAACCCTGATAAATGTGAGGTGATTCATTTTGGTAGGACAAATTTAAATGTGGATAACAGGGTCAAAGGTAGAGTTCTGAAGACTGTGGAGGAACAGAGAGACCTTGGGTCCATATCCACAGACCTCTGAAGGTTGCCACTCAAGTGGATAGAGCTGTGAAGAAGGCCTATAGTGTGTTAGCTTTTATTAACAGGGGGTTGGAGTTTAAGAGCCGTGGGGTTATGCTGCAACTGTACAGGACCTTGGTGAGACCACATTTGGAATATTGTGTGCAGTTCTGGTCACCTCACTATAAGAAGGATGTGGAAGCGCTGGAAAGAGTGCAGAGGAGATTTACCAGGATGCTGCCTGGTTTGGAGGGTAGGTATTATGAGGAAAGTTTGAGGGAGCTAGGGCTGTTCTCTCTGGAGCGGAGGAGGTTGAGGGGAGACTTTATAGAGGTTTATAAAATGATGAAGGGGATAGATGGAGTGAATGTTCAAAGACTATTTCCTCGGGTGGATGGAGCTATTACAAGGGGGCATAACTATAGGGTTCATGGTGGGAGATATAGGAAGGATGTCCGAGGTAGGTTCTTTACGCAGAGAGTGGTTGGGGTGTGGAATGGACTGCCTGCAGTGATAGTGGAGTCAGACACTTTAGGAACATTTCAGCGGTTATTGGATAGGCACATGGAGCACACCAGGATGATGGGGAGTGGGATAGCTTGATCTTGGTTTCAGATAAAGCTCGGCACAATATTGTGGACCGAAGGGCCTGTTCTGTGCTGTACTGTTCTATACACAAGCAGAGAAACTTAGCACACACTTTTAAGCAACAATGAATTACAGAAGCATTCTTGTGGTTCTGTTTTTAACCTTCTAAATTCTTGTAATTAAAAACCCATAATGTTATCTCCCTCGATGGAAAAACCTTGAGTTCAAAACCAAAGTTATCAAATTTACAAATGTCCAGGTAAACCAACCAGAAGTCATAGTGTCATAGAGTCAAAGAGGTTTACAGCATGGAAACAGGCCATTCGGCCCAACCTGTCCATGCCGCCTTTTTTTTAAACCCCTAAGCTAATCCCAATTGCCCACATTTGGCCCATATCCCTCTATACCCATCGTACCCATGTAACTATCTAAATGCTTTTTAAAAGATAAAATTGTACCCGCCTCTACTACTACCTCTGGCAGCTTGTTCCAGACACTCACCACCCTCTGTGTGAAAAAACTGCCCCTCTGGACACTTTTGTATCTCTCCCCTCTCACCTTAAACCTATGCCCTCTAGTTTTAGACTCCCCTACCTTTGGGAAAAGATATTGACTATCTACCTTATCTGTGCCCCTCATTATTTTATAGACCTCTATAAGGTCACCCCTCAGCCTCCTACGCTCCAGAGAAAAAAGTCACAGTCTATCCAGCCTCTCCTTATAACTCAATCCATCAAGTCCCGATAGCATCCTAGTAAATCTTTTCTGCACTCTTACTTTTCCTTACTTTTATAACTGTAATTCAAGTTTCCAACTCACCCTTGCTCTGGACAGATATTGGTTACATTTTTCTGCAGCTGTGGCGACCTGCACTGCATTAGGAATCTTGATTTAAGAGAGAGCTTGTCTTTCTCAGATTTTTTTTAAAAAAGCTCCCAGCATTTTTATGGCTTCTCCTCCCTCGTCAGTAATAAATTCCAGTTCTGCCTTTTCAGCCGTCTCCTTGTTGACATTCACCTTCTTGGATTTTGCCGTGGCCCATGGTCTTGTTAACCATTCCGCCCTCACGGTTCTTTTGACAAAATCCCTAGGGTGTCCCCCTTTTCTTTCACCATTTCACTCCCTTTGTCTGGTCCAGTTTACTTTGGCTTCAGATTTCACTCTTTATATTGACTACAATTGGTTAACAACAGCATCCAGCTGTTAATATAGAACATACTCACCGGACCAAGATGTTGTCACAGTTTTTTCTGGCCAGAGCAAGCCCCATTCCATTGCCAATCTGTTATGTTTTTCTTGTGATATTTAAAACTATCATTTCCCCTTAGGTAGCCAGACAAAGTCACGGAGTGGTTTCAAGATGATCTATTGAGAAACTCCAGTGCTTTAGGACTCTGAATAAGTCTCTCAGACCAGTCAGGGTGCAGAATTCAGAAATACACAAGCAATTATAGTTTCAAATTCAATGACAAATAATGAGCAAATACCAATAAAAGTACAGGAGCTATCTCTATCCACTTGCAGTTATTGATTAAGGTTACATCATGCATACGTAAGAGTGTAGTGTCCAATTAAAACTTGTGCATGTTATATCATCAAGAAATGATAGCTATATCTCTGGCCAATGGTCTATAAACCTTCTTTTCCATTGTTCCTTGTTCTAATGGGCAAACATGAGCTGAAGCTGCACATCAATTCAATGGTTCATGACTCTTATCTGGGTCTGCTTTAATTAAGACCTGTGCTTTTCACATAGCTTCCCCTCTGTGACTGAGATACAGCTTACAGCTTGTGTGATTTTTAAACTTGTGAGATTATTAACCCTTTCACTCCACATAAGTAGTTGTGTTATTTTGTTATCTTCCCGAAAAACCTGCAGATGTGTCACCTTAGAGATGTGACAAAGGAATCAGATATGTAAGAGAGAAAAGGGTGTTTGGAAAGTTTTAATTTTGAATTTGAGGATGATCAAGAGAGTTTACACAGTCATCTAAGTCAGAGAGTTTGCCCGGGGAGCTGACTGAGGTGCTAACTTTGGAAATTCTTCCTTCTGAACAAACTGCTGCTTTTTATTCTTTTTCTTTTCATTTCAGTAGCTCTTTTATCTTTAAACCATAAGATTATAACTCAACATTTGTTTCCCCAGTTAGTTAGCTATTTGACTTATCAAATCAACAAGTAACGTGAGACAGACATGTGTTGTCCATGACTACATGTGGGAATGTGTGGAAAACATCAGAATCACGGACAGCCAGAAAAAGCAACTTGTGCTCAGAGTTGCTGAGCTGGAGTCTGAGTTGCAAACATTGCGAAGGGGAAGAGTTCTCTGGACACTCTGTTCCAGGAATCAGAAGCTAACAGTGGGTCCATGGTCAGGAAAAGGACGATGTGGCTGCAGGTCAGAAAGGGACGAGGAATGAGCACATAGTGATGGAGGAGCCTCAGCCCCTGACTCTGTCCATTGGGTACAAGCTGCTTGTTACCTGTGTGGATGAGAAGCAGGGTGGGCAAGTAGAATGACCCTGGCATCAAGGTGAAGGATGCCATTTCCAGTGAACGGAGAGTAAGAAGCTTCATGATAGGAGACAGTATGGTCAGGGGCGTAGATACCGGACTTTGCAGCCAAAATCCTGAGTCTGTCCAGGGCTGGGGTTCAAGACTTCGTATAGAAACATAGAAGCAGCAGTAGACCATTCGGCCCTTTGAGCCTGCTCCCCCATTCTTTTTGATCATGGCGGATGTCGAAATCTTGACTTCTGAGTTTGACTTCAACACAAACACACATTAACACAAGATACTTAACCGACAGATTGTCTTTAGTTTACTTGCTAGCAAGGGCAGGGGGTTTGACGCAATGGGTCAAAAAAACCAGTCCCCCAAGAAAATCATCCTGGTTTATACAATTCTACAGCTCACAATCAGCTGGACACAATCCAATCAAAAGTGTTACAAATGACATACATTATGTATTGATCCAATAGAATGAAATACTGAACAACCCTGATCTATGTGACCATGATACCTCTTGGGATACCCCAATATATCATCTCTAAGCCTTGGTGAACTATCCTTTAGTCACTTAGTCAGACATCATGTCTCTATTTTGATAGCAGCCTCTCAAAGCATCTTCACTAAAACAGTCTCACATGGGCATCCTTCACTTGATAAAAGGGGCCTTAGTATTTTATGGCCTTGTCAGAGAAGTTAACTGAATCTCTGTTTTAATTAGAAACTGTGAAGGCCGCTTCATTAAAACTCACTCGTGCATCAGTTGTTTCTGATAAGTTGTCTGGTGAGGCAATTAAGTGCCCTTTATGGCCTTGTGATTCCAACAGTTGAGTGCTTTAAAGGAATGTATTTAACTCCTATTTAGTATCATAGGGCACTCTGTAACTGTTCACAAGTTAAACAACCTTTGTTTAACTTCTAAAAATGTATAGAAGATATATTTATAAGTGTGGACTAATTAAAGGTATTGCATGTACCTTTAAAACTACAAAGTATTTAAAACACCTAATTACATAAGAACATAAGAACTAGGAGCAGGAGTAGGCCATCTGGCCCCTCGAGTGTCCTCCGCCATTCAATAAGATCATGGCTGATCTTTTTGTGGACTCAGCTCCACTTACCCGCCCGCTCACCTTTACTGTTTTTCTGTAATTCCTTTACTGTTCAAAAAATTATTTATAGAATCATAGAAACCCTACAGTACAGAAAAAGGCCATTCGGCCCATCGAGTCTGCAGCGAACCATAATCCCACACAGGACCTACCCCCATATCCCTACATATTTACCCACTAATCCCTCTGGCCTATGCATCCCAGGACACTTAGGGCAATTTTTAGCATGGCCAATCAACCTAACCCGCACATCTTTGGACTGTGGGAGGAACCCGGAGCACCCGGAGGAAACCCACGCAGACACAAGGGGAATGTGCAAACTCCACACAGACAGTGACCCAAGCCGGGAATAGAACTCAGGTCCCTGGACCTGTGAAGCAGCAGTGCTAACCACTGTGCTACCCTGCCGCCCATCCTTGCTTTAAAAACATCCTTGCCTTATCCTTCCCTATCCTTGCCTTAAAAACATTCAATGAGGTAGCCTCAACTGCTTCACTGGGCAGGGAATTCCACAGATTCACAACCCTTTGTGTGAAGGAGTTCCTCCTCAACTCAGTCCTAAATCTGCTCCCCCTTATTTTGAAGCTATGCCCCTAGTTCTAGTTTCACCCACCAGTGGAAACAACTTCCCTGCTTCTATCTTATCTATTCCCTTCATAATCTTATATGTTTCTATAAGGTCTCCCCTCATTCTTCTGAATTCCAGTGAGTATAGCCCCAGTCTACAAAGAACAAAGAAAATTACAGCACAGGAAATGGCCCTTCAGCCCTCCAAGCCTGCACCAACCATGCTGCCAGACTTAACTAAAACCCCCTACCCCCTATTCCCATCCTATTCATGTATTTGTCTCTCTATTCCATTCTATTCATGTATTTGTCCAGATGCCCCTTAAAAGTCACTACTGTATCCGCTTCCACTACCTCCCCCTGCAATGAGTTCCAGGCACCCACCACCCTCTGTGTAAAAAATATGCCTCGTACATCTCCTTTCAACCCTGTCCTTTGCACCTTAAATCTGTGCTCCCTAGTAATTGACTCTTCCACCCTGGGAAAAAGCTTCTGACTATCCACTCTGTCCAAGCCTCTCATAATCTTGTAGACTTCTATCAGTCACCCCTCAACCTCCGTCGTTCCATTGAGAACAAACCAAGTTTCTCCAACCTCTCCTCATAGCTAATGCCCTCCATACCAGACAACATCCTGGTATATCTTTTCTGCACCCTCTCCAAAGCCTCCACATCCTTCTGGTAGTGTGGCGACCAGAATTGAACACTATATTCTAAGTGCGGCCTAACTAAGGTTCTATAAAGCTGCAACATGACTTGCCAATTTTTAAACTCAATGCCCTGGCCAATGAAGGCAAGCATGCCGTATGCCTTCTTGACTAACTTCTCCACCTGCATTGCCACTGTCAGTGACCTGTGTACCTGTACATCCAGATCTCTTTGCCTATCAATACTCTTAAGGGTTCTGCCATTTACTATATATTTCCTATCTGTATTAGGCCTTCCAAAATGCATTGCCTCACATTTGTCCGGATTAAACTCCATCTGCCATCTCTCCGCTCAAGTCTCCAACCGATCTATATCCTGTTGTATCCTCTGATGGTCCTCATCGCTATTCGCAAATCCACCAATCCTTGTGTCGTCCACAAACTTACGAATCAAACCAGTTACATTTTCCTCCAAATCATTTGTATATATTACAAACAGCAAAGGTCTCAGTACTGATCCCTGAGCAACGACACTTGTCACAGCCCTCCATTCAGAAATGCACCCTTTCCACTTCTACCCTCTGTCTTCTTTGACCAAGCCAGTTTTGTATCCATCTTGCCAGCTCACCTCTGATCCCATGCGATTTCACCTTCTGCACCAGTCTGCCATGAGGGACTTTGTCAAAGGCCTTCCTGAAGTCCATGTAGACAACATCCATTGCCCTACCCTCATCAATCATCTTTGTCACTCATCTACTCCCTTTTCCCCAGGGTGGAAGAGTCAATTACTAGGGGGCATAGGTTTAAGGTGTGAGGGGCAAGGTTTAAAGGAGATGTACAAGGCAGATCTTTTACACAGGGAGTAGTGGGTGCCTAGAACTCATTGCCGGGGAGGTAGTGGAAGCGGATACGGCAGTGACTTTTAAGGGGCGTCTTGACAAGTACATGAATAGATGGGTTTAGAGGGATATGGTCCCCGGAAGGGTTTTAGTTCAGTCAGGCAGCATGGTCGGTGAAGGCTTGGAGGGCCGAAGGGCCTTCCTGTGCTGTAATTTTCTTTGTTCTTTGTACTCAGTCTCTCTTCATAAGCCAACCCTCTCAACTCCGGAATCAACCTAGTGAATCTCCTCTGCATCCCCTCCAGTGCTAGTATAGCCTTTCTCAAGTAAGGAGACCAAAACTGTACACAGTACTCCAGGTGTGGCCTCACCAGCACCTTAGAAAAACCTACAAAAGGTTCAGGGAACTAGGTACTGTTAGAAATCTAGATGAGTATACGACTAGTAGGAAGGAACTTAAGAGGGAAATTAGAAGAGCAAGAAGGGGTCATGAGAAGGCCTTGGCAGACAGGATAAAGGAAAACCCCAAGGCATTCTACAAGTATGTTAGGAGCAAGAAGATAAGATGGGAAAGATTTATGAACATCTGGAGAGGAATAGTGTGATCAGAAATAGCCAGCATGGCTTTGTCCGAGGCAGATCATGCCTTACGAGCCTAATTGAATTTTTTAAAGATGTAACTAGACACATAGATGAGGGAAGAGCAGTAGATGTAGTTTATATGGATTTCAGCAAGACGTTTGATAAGGTGCCCCATGCAAGGCTTATGCAGAAAGTGAATGGGCATGGGATACAAGGGGACATTGCCTTGTGGATTCAGAACTGTCTTGCCCACAGAAGGCAAAGAGTGGTTGTAGATGGGTCTTTTTCAGCATGGAGGTCAGTCACCAGTGGAGTGCACCAGGGATCTGTTCTGGGACCCTTGCTCTTTGTGATTTTTATAAGTGACCTGGATGAGGAAGTGGAAGGATGGGTTGGCAAGTTTGCTGATGACACGAAGGTTGGTGGGGTTGTGAATAGTGTAGAGGGATGTCAGCAGTTGCAACGAGACATAGATAAGATGCAAGACTGAGCGGAGAAGTGGCAGATGGACTTCAACCCAGATAAGTGTGTGGTGGTTCATTTTGGCAGGTCGAATAGGGTGAAAGAATATAATATTAAGGGTAAGACACTTGGCAGTGTGGAAGATCAGAAGGATCTTGGGGTCCGGGTTCATAGGACGCTCAAAGCAGCGTCGCAGGTAGAGGCTGTGGTTAAGAAGGCGTATGGAATACTGGTCTTCATCAATAGAGGAATTGTGTTTAGAAATCGGGAGATAATGCTGCAGCTGTATAGGACCCTGGTCAGACCCCACCTGGAGTACTGTGCCCAGTTCTGGTCGCCTCATCACAGAAAGGATGTGGAAGCAATAGGAAGGGTGCAGAGGAGATTTACAAGGATATTGCCTGGATTAGGTGGCATGCCTTATGAGGATAGGTTGAGAGAGCTAGATCTTTTCTCCTTGGAGAAGCGAAGGATGACAGGTGACTTGATAGAGGTGTATAAGATGTTGAGAGGTATTGATAGAGTGGATTCTCAGAGGCCTTTACCCAGGGCTGATATGGTTGCCACAAGAGATCACAGGTTTAAGGTGCTGGTGAATAGGTACAAAGGAGATGTTAGGGGTAAGTTTTTCACTCAGAGGGTGGTGGGTGCGTGGAATCGGCTGCCGGTAGTGGTGGTGGAGGCGAATTCGATGGGGTTTTTTAAGAGACGTTTGGATAGGTTCATGGACGTTCGTAACATAGAGGGTTATAGGTAAGCCTAGTAGGTAGGGACATGTTCGGCGCAACTTGTGGGCCGAAGGGCCTGTTTGTGCTGTATCTTTTCTATGTTCTGTGTTATACAGCTGCAACATAACCTCACTGTTTTTAAACTCCATCCCTCGAGCAAGAACAAAGAACAAAGAACAAAGAACAATACAGCACAGGAACAGGCCCTTCGGCCCTCCAAGCCCGCGCCGCTCCCTGGTCCAAACTAGACCATTCTTTTGTATCCCTCCATCCCCACTCCGTTCATATGGCTGTCTAGATAAGTCTTAAACGTTCCCAGTGTGTCCGCCTCCACCACCTTGCCTGGCAGCGCATTCCAGGCCCCCACCACCCTCTGTGTAAAATATGTCTGTCTGATATCTGTGTTAAACCTCCCCCCCTTCACCTTGAACCTATGACCCCTTGTGAACGTCACCACCGACCTGGGGAAAAGCTTCCCACCGTTCACCCTATCTATGCCTTTCATAATTTTATACACCTCTATTAAGTCTCCCCTCATCCTCCGTCTTTCCAGGGAGAACAACCCCAGTTTACCCAATCTCTCCTCGTAACTAAGCCCCTCCATACCAGGCAACATCCTGGTAAACCTCCTCTGTACTCTCTCCAAAGCCTCCACGTCCTTCTGGTAGTGTGGCGACCAGAACTGGACGCAGTATTCCAGATGCGGCCAAACCAACGTTCTATACATCTGCAACATCAGACCCCAACTTTTATACTCTATGCCCCGTCCTATAAAGGCAAGCATGCCATATGCCTTCTTCACCACCTTCTCCACCTGTGTGACGTCACTTTCAAGGATCTGTGCAATGAAGGACAAAGTTCCATTTGCCTTCTTAGTTAGCTGCTGCACCTGCAAACCAACTCCTTGTGATTTTTGCACAAGGACACCCAGGTCCCTCTGCACAGCAGCATGCTGCAATTTGTTATCATTTAAATAATAGTTCATTTTGCTGTTATTCCTACCAAAATGGATGACCTCACATTTACCAACATTGTACTCCATCTGCCAGACCCTCGCCCACTCACTTAGACTATCTCTATCCCTTTGCAGACTTTCAGCGCCCTCTGCACACTTTGCTCTGCCACTCATCTTAGTGTCATCTGCGAATTTTGACAGACCACACTTGGTCCCCAATTCCAAATCATCTATGTAAGTCGTAAACAATTGCGGTCCCAACACTGATCCCTGAGGCACACCACTAGTCACTGATCGCCAACCAGAAAAACACTCATTGAGCCTCACTCTTTGCTTTCTGTTAGTTAACCAATTCTCTATCCATGCTAATACATTACACGTAACACCGTGCACCTTTATCTTGTGCAGCAGTCTTTGGTACGGCACCTTGTCAAATGCCTTCTGGAAATTCAGATACACCACATCCGCAAGTTCCCCATTGTCCACTGCACATGTAATGTTCTCAAGGAATTCCACCAAATTAGTCAAACATGACCTTCCCTTCATGAACCCATGCTACGTCTTACCAATGGGACAATTTATATCCAGATGTCTCGCTATTTCTTCCTTGATGAAAGATTCAAGCATTTTCCCTGCTACAGAAGTTAAGCTAACTGGCCTATAGTTACCCGCCTTTTGTCAACCTCCTTTTTTAAACAGTGGCGCCACATTTGCTGTTTTAAAATCTGTGGGGACCACTCCAGAGTCCAGCAAATTTTGGTAAATTACCACTCGTGCATTTGGTATTTCCTTGCCATCTCTTTTAATACACTGGGATGCATTCCAGCAGGGCCAGGAGACTTGTTAGTAATTACAATTACGAACAAACTTGCTCCCCATTGATTTAAAGTGAATCTACATCTAAGTTGATTAAACAAAAACCCTCACACTGCCTGGCAATCGCCCTTTATTTTATATCATTCTACACTGATCATCAAATTCAATATCCTGATCCCCTTCTTCCCCCCACATCCCTTGATCTCTTTAGCCCCAAGAGCTATATCTAGTTTCTTCTTCAAATCAGACAACGGTTTGGCCTCAACTACATTCTGTGGGAGTGAATTCCATACATTCACCACCCTCTGGGTGAAGAAATTTCTCCTCAACTCAGTTCTAAAAGGTTTCCCCCTTATCCTAAAATTATGACCCCTAGTTCTGGACTCCCCCACCATCAGGAACATTCTTTCTGAATCTACCCTGTCTGACCCTGTTAGAGTTTTATAAGTTTCTATGGGATCCCCTCACTCTTCTAAACACCAGTGCATAGAATCCTAACAGGCTTTGTCTCTCCTCATATGACAGACCTGCCATCCCAGGAATCATCCTGGTAAACCTTCGCTGCATTCCATAAATTATAGGAGCAGAATGAGGCCATTGAGCCCATCGAGCCTGTTCCGCCATTCAATCATAGCTGATATCTTTCTCAATCTCATTCTCCCGCCTTTTGCCTGTAACTTTTGATCCCCTTACCAATCAAGGACCTATGTATCTCAGCCTTCAATACACTCAATGAACTGGCCTCCATAGCCTTCTGTGGCAAAGAATTCCACACATTCACCACCGTCTGGCTGAAGAAATTCCTCCTCATCTCGGTTCTAAAGGGTTGTTCCTTTACTCTGAAGCTGTGCCCTTGGATCCTAGTATCTCCTACTAGTGGAAACATCTTCCCCACGTCCATTCTATCCAGGCCTTTCAGTATCCTGTAAGTTTTAATGAGATCCCCCCTCATCCTTCTGAACTCCATCGAGTACAGTTCCAGAGTTCTCAAGCATCAAGCTTTTCATTCCTGGGATCATTCTCGTGAAACTACCCTGGATTCTCTCCAAGGCCAGCACATCCTTCCTTAGGTGCGGGTCTCAAAATTGCTCACATAATTCCAAATGTGGTCTGACCGGAGCCTTATAAAACTTCAAGCCCCTGCTTTTGTGTTCTCGTCCTCTTAAAATGAATGTTAACATTGCATTTGCCTTCCTAACTACAAACTCAACCTGCAAGTTAGCATCAAGAGAACCCTGAGTTCCCTCTATAGCCAGGACATCCTTCCTCAGATAAGGAGACCAAAATTACGCACAATATTCCAGGTGTGGCCTCACCAATGTCCTATACAATTGCAGTAAAACATCTCTATTCCTACACTATACTTTTATGTTTCTCCCCATGGCCAGAGAGGAATCTGGAGTGGGAGGGGGAGGATCCAGTTATTGTGGTTTTTTTGGGAACCAAGGATACTTGGAGATTGGTTCTGTATGGAGGCATTTGTGCTCTGAAACGCTAGAAAGGTTGTTATCTGTTGATTGTTACCTGAACAACATGCCAATCTGGCACAGAGTGTGACAGATTTGTGCCTCAGGGTGGTGTGGGCATCAAGTGCCCAGGGGTAGGGAGCTGCACCTTTAGCATGGCTGGGGGCTACAGTCCTGCCAAAACCTACAACTGATGCATTAGTCTTTAAAAAAACAAGACACTGGGTGAGGCAGTGGAGGGAGGTGAGAGATTGGAGGGAGACGATGGATTAGAACATAGAACATAGAACATTACAGCGCAGTACAGGCCCTTCGGCCCTCGATGTTGCGCCGACCAGTGGAACCAATCTAAAGCCCCTCTAATCTACACTATTCCAATATCATCCATATGTTTATCCAATAACCATTTGAATGCTCTTAATGTTGATGAGTCCACTACTGCTGCAGGCAGGGCATTCCACGCCCTTACTACTCTCTGAGTAAAGAACCTACCTCGAATATCTGTCCTATATCTCTCACCCCTCAATTTAAAGCTATGTCCCCTCGTGTTAGCCATCACCATCCGAGGAAAAAGGCTCTCAATTTCCACCCTATCTAATCCTCTGATCATCTTGTATGCCTCTATTAAGTCACCTCTTAACCTTCTTCTCTCTAACGAAAACAACCTCAAGCCCCTCAGCCTTTCCTCATACGATTTTCCCACCATACCAGGCAACATCCTGGTAAATCTCCTCTGCACCCTTTCCAACACTTCCACATCTTTCCTATAATACGGCGACCAGAACTGTACACAATGCTCCAAATGCGGCCGCACCAGAGTTTTGTACAGTTGCAGCATGACCTCCTGGCTCCGAAACTCAATCCCTCTACCAATAAAAGCTAACACTCCGTATGCCTTCTTAACAACCTGGGTGCCAACTTTCAGGGATCTATGCACATGGACACCGAGATCTCTCTGTTCATCCACACCACCAAGTATCTTACCATTAGCCCAGTACTCTGTATTCCTGTTACTCCTTCCAAAGTGAATCACTTCACACTTTTCCGCATTAAACTCCATTTGCCACCTCTCAGCCCAGCTCTGCAGCTTACCTATGTCCCTCTGTAACCTGCCACTTCCCTCTGCACTGTCCACAACTCCACCGACTTTAGTGTCATCCGCAAATTTGCTAATCCATCCTTCCACGCCCTCATCCAGGTCATTAATAAAAATGACAAACAGCAGTGGCCCAAAACAGATCCTTGCGGTACACCACTAGTAACTGAACTCCAGGATGAATATTTCCCATCAACCACCACCCTCTGTTTTCTTACAGCAAGCCAATTCCTGATCCAAACCACTAAATCACCCTCAATCATTGGATTGGAAGGAGGCAAGTGAGTAGAGTGAGGCGAGGGGGTGGAGGGAGGTGAGTGGGTGGAGGAGGGCATGGGGATGGAGGGAGGTGAGTGGGGCAGCACAATAGCATAGTGGTTAGCACTGCTGCTTTACAGTGCCAGGGTCCCAGGTTCAATTCCGGCCTCGTGTCACTGTGCAGAGTCTGCACCTTCTCCCCGCTTTTGTGTGGGTTTTCTTCATTTTCCTCCCACAGATGCGCGGGTTCACTGGATTGGCCATGCTAAGTTGACCCCTAGTGTCAGGGGATTAACAGGGTAAATATGTGGGGTTATGGGAATAGGGCCTGGGTGGGATTGTGGTCAGTGCAGACTAGGTGGGTCAAATGGCCTCCTTCTGCACTGTAGGGATTCTATGATTCTACGATTCTATGGGTGGAGAAAGGTGAGGGATTGGAGGGAAGCGAGAGATTGGAGGAAGGTGAGGGAGTGGAGGAAGGGAAAATGCAGGATGTAGAGATTTGAGTAAAGGCGGGGTAAAGTGGGAGGGGCTGGGTTCAAGTGGCAGAGTGGGAGGGGCAGAGTGGGCGGGGCTGGGTTCAAGTGGCAGAGTGGGAGGGGCAGAGTGTGAGGAGCAGAGTGTGAGGGCAGAGTGTGAGGGGCCAAGTGTGAGGGGCAGAGTGTGAGGGGCAGAGTGTGAGGGGCAGAGTGTGAGGGGCAGAGTGTGAGGGGCAGAGTGGGAGAGGCAGAGTGGGAGAGGCTGGGTTCAAGGGCCAGAGTTCAAGAGGCAGAATTGAAGGGCAGAGTGGGAGGGGCAGAGTTGGGCACCGGAATTTTACCACCCCACCTGCCATGGAATCGAAGAGGACAATGGAAATGTCCGTTGACGTCGGGCAGGATTTTCCAGTCTCAGATTAAGCGAAGCCATAAAGTTACCCGCTGAGAGTTCAAAACTAAAACTGTCTCCGTGAATAATAATGAAAAGATCATTAGAAACCTCAATGTCGATTGTTCAAAAGATTCACAATAAGAAAATAATAATGGCACCAATTGAGAGAAATGGCTCTGATCTCCACAGGGAGAGTTCATTGGCTTGAGATGGGGCATCCGCCCCCCTCAGAGGGCTGAGCGCTCATTTCATTGGTCGGCAGCTCTCTAATCCCAGCAGCACCTGAAGCTGTGGGGCACAGAGCTGGAATTCTAAGTTGACCCCACACTGAATCCTGGGAGTCCAGGAGTAGGTAATGTGTCTCAGGGCTGGAAGAAGAACTGAAACCTGAGGGGTGGGCACAGGTGGTGGGGATGTTGCATGGTGGCAGAGTGGTTAGCACTGCTGCCTCACAGCGCCAGGGACCCGGGTTCAATTCCAGCCTCGGGTCACTGTATGTGTGGAGTTTGTACATTCTCCCCAGTGATCCATCTTCTTCCCATGGTCCAAAAATGTGCGAATTAGATGGATTGGCCATGCTAAATTGCCCCTTAGTGTCAGGGAGACTAGCAGGGTAAATACATGGGGTTATGGGGTTCGGGCCTGGGTGGGATGGTTGTCAATGCAGGCATGATGGACCGAATGGCCTCCTTCTGCACTGTAGGGATTCTATGATGTTGGAGGAGAAGCTGGTGGAGAGAACACCAACTGGGGACGGACCCTGTGAGGGTGTCACCTGATGTTGAAATAAGGTCCCCCACTTTTCTCACCCGAGGGCTGAACAAGCTGTCTCACCCCCTCCCCACTTCCCTCTTCCCCCCATGCATGACCTTGAACTCCACCCACCAGCCTGAACATTGCCACTGGCTGGGAAATGGTCCTTAAGTAATCATTGATTGGCCACTTAGGGAACTGAATAGGAGTGAGGGTGGGTGGAATGGCCTCGACTTTGCTTATCCCACTGTAAAATTGAGGAGAGATGGGGTGGACGACAGCCCAGTGGGAAGGACATTTGCGGAATTCTACAGGCAGTCACTCATCTCCTGGAAAGCCACCAACGGGGCAACATCCAATTCTGCCCCATGGTTCCATCGTGGCCAAGGTCAGGATATAAATATTCCAGAATACATCTGGAAAAGAAAGGTAGGATGGGAAAAGAGGAGTCAGAGTCTGAATAGGAATGGATAATGCAAGGGGATTAGTGTCAGTGTGTGCACAGCTGATTCATGTGTCTAGTGTGTGGCTGAATAGCGTGGAGATGTTTCCCATTTTTGTGTGCTACTTTGATTCTCATTCTCAGCCCAGACCATTGGCTAGTAGCAATGTGAAAGAGCGGGAGTCAAATGTATAAATCTCTCTGTGTCAGTACACAGCCTCTTCATTGGCAGATCCTCAGCTGTGTCTCCTCATGGTGACATATGGAAACAGCCCCAGGTTAAATCTTCAGAGGAACCCGAAGGAGCCTCAGGCCCCAGGACACGAGGTCACCGGCATATGGACACATCCTGATACTCATGAGCCAACCTCCCAGCTTTGGGTGGTTAGCTCCACTGCCTTGAGCATACTGTGGGAGAGTTGTAGGCTAAGGGAGTAAAACCGTGCCAACAAAACTCAGTAACAGTTTTAACAACACCAGGTTAAAGTCCAACAGGTTTATTTGGTAGCAAAAGCCACCAGCTTTCGGAGCGCTGCTGTTTCATCAGATGGAGTGGAAATCTGCTCTCAAACAGGGTTACTGTGTTTACCCCAGTCCAACGCCGGCATCTCCACATCAACAAAACTCAGTGGCAGACAGATATCTGAATGTATCATCCTTCCAGCAATGGCTGCAAGCAAGCTAATGCCACACACAGTTCATGGCATTCCGTTGGGCATAACCAGGATATTCAGGCAGCCCAGGCTTTTCAAAAATGTTGCCCAGTCTTGTGGGCTTTCCAGTTTTGCTGCAGAAGGCGGACATAACATTGGGACAGCGGCGATGAGTGATAAGGCCAACTCGATTGGCAGAGTGAATGGGTTCTTGTTGCAGGGCAATATCAGGGATCGTTTCTTTTATATTTTAATTTATGTGTCCGTTCATATTTTATTTAGTTTCAGTGTAATACATGCAGGGTACATAGAGCAAGCCCAGAGAGCCAGGCCTCACCAGAGGGAAGAAAAGGGTTAACACAGACAGCTGGAGGTCTGCTCCGCTGACAGATAATGATTAATATATGTTACCTACTCCTTACAATTGTAATGCGCAGAAGATCTTTCTGAGTTATCACGACAGTGGGAGAACCGGCATTGAGACAGCCAGGCTCCATACTGTCTAGGGAGATCATAGTCTTCTGGTAAACACGATCACCGAGCAGAGTGGGGGAGCAATTAACACATCATTGTAGATCGGTTGGGCAAACACAACACTTTGACATTATAATCGGGTAAACAGGAAGTGTCCAGAGAGATGATTAGCAGGGATGAACTGAACAATGTATTTGCATGATGAGATTAAATTATATGGAGAGCGTACAATGTACTTTTCTGTTACCAGGATGTTGCCCTGGTATGGAGGACATTAGCTATGAGGAGAGGTTGGAGAAACTTGGTTTGTTCTCACTGGAACGATGGAGGTTGAGGGGCAAACTGATAGAGGTCTACAAAATTATGAGGGGCATGGACAGAGTAGATAGTCAGAAGCTTTTTCCCAGGGTGAAAGAGTCATTTACTTGGGGGTATAGGTTTAAGCTGCGAGGGGCAAGGTTTAAAGGAGATGTATGAAGCAAGTTGTTTACACAGAGGGTGGTGGGTGCCTGGAAGTCACTGCCAGGGGAGGCAGTGGAAGCAGATACGATAGTGACTTTTAAGGGGCGTCTTGACAAATACATGTATCCAACTTGAGGAATTAGTACGATAATATAAAAATTTGCAACTCGGAAAAGTATAATAGCCTGTATGAATCTACAATGAGCAGAGGGAACTCGCAGCCGCCTGGGATTTCAGGCCCGAATTCATCTCTCCCTCATGCATGTGGAATAAAAACTTTTCTTGAAGTTCGACATGGTCTCCAAGGCTCCACTTGTTTTATTTCCCGGCTCAGGTCACTGTCTGTGTGGAGTTTGCACATTCTCCTCGTGTCTGCGTGGGTTTCCTCCGGGTGCTCCGGTTTCCTCCCACAGTCCAAAGATGTGCGGGTTAGGTTGATTGGCCAGGTTAAAAAAAATTGCCCCTTAGAATCCTAAGATGCGTAGGTTAGAGGGATTAGCGGGTAAAATATGTGGGGGTAGGGCCTGGGTGGGATTGTGGTCGGTGCAGACTCGATGGGCCGAATGGCCTCCTTCTGCACTGTAGGGTTTCTATGATTTCTATGATACAGTGCTATGGGCTGTCTCTGGTTGTGGGAGAGACCATCGTGCCCCAATGGTCAACCAGCACCTACCTCAGGTTAGGCAGTCACTGACTAGCAAGGCACAGTCTACCTGTTTCAATGGGCACTTAGAGCTTAGTCTCTGCTCAACAAATGGATGGAATTCCATTGCGCCAGGAAAAAAAAACAATTGAAAAAAAAAATGCCAACTCTTCGATAGGCAATGCAAACGTCAGGATCACAGGACTGATAGACAATTTGTAGCTTGCTAATCATTGCCCATAATGCAAACATGATGGACATGGAAATTGATAGGCTGAACATTGAGGTATCTTCCCTAGGAGAGACCCGGCTCAGCCAGAGTGGATCATGGAAAGGAAAACATGGGCGGAACGGTGGCACAATGGTTAGCACTGCTGCCTCACAGCTCCAGGGACCTGGGTTCGATTCCCGGCTTGGGTGAATGTCTGTTTGAAGCTTGCACATTCTCCCTGTGTCTGCTTGGGTTTCCTCCAGATGCTCCGGTTTCCTCCCACAGTCCAAATATGTCCGGGTTAGGTTGATTGGCCATGCTAAATTGTCCTGCAGTGTCTCTGGATGTGTAGGTTCAAGGGATTGGCGGGGTAAATGTGTGGAGTTGTGAGGATAGATTCTGGGTGGGATTGCAGTGGGTGCAGACTCGATGGGCCGAAAGGCCTCCTTCTGCTCTGCAGGGTTTCTATGATTCCTAGGATTACACCTTCATCTGGCAGGGGAAGGGTTCAGAGAGAATATGTGAGCAAGGTGTAGGCTCCAATACAAGGAACTCAATAATAGATTCTCCCACAAATAGTTCAGAACGTGTTCTTGACATTCACCCTTTAACTCAAACATGAGGTCCTCCTGCCTCAGATGTTATGATCAAGGAGAGAGAAATGAGAATAGGCAGAGACTACTTCAGTTTTGCTGCTTTGTACAATTAACACGTTCTTTCAGAACAAACCATGTCACAAGTAGAGAACATTGTCACCAGCTGGATCTGATCATCACCAGATGTAACTGAGCATCATCTTATTACACACAGTGACGACAGTGTTGACTCTGCTCCAGGTCACTCCCTGGAAACGTTTTCAACCTGGGTGTGAAATTCAGTGGCGATTTCCAGGCTGAAAGAATAAATATTTTAAAATACAAAGTCTGATGTTTCACTGAGCTGGGAATTGCAGTGAAAACTGGTTTCAAAAAGGAGCAAAGTTTCCAGCTGACATTTCAAGGATTTGATATCAGAGAAATGGCTGAAATGGAGGATTTTAAATGTCTCCATGGAGACGAGCCAGTGTGTAACATTTCTGAAATTTTTTGTTAACAATAAACATCTTGCTGTTATTTAGCTGCAGTCTCCAAATCCTTCGACCCGTGTGTAAAACACAGAGTTCTGAACCAGCCATGGAGGAGCACAAACTGTGTGGGGAATCTGTGTTCTGATTCGGTTCAATGTGATCAGAGTCTTGTTCTTGGATGGTACAGATTCAAAAGGTAAGATCCAGGGGAAATCTCTGTTAAACCCGTCAATGAAACAGCAAAGAGACTGGGATCATCATTCAGAGCAAAGGGAATACTGGGAAAGGGAAGATGCGCATTCTACAGAGTGAAGCATGGGGAATATTGGGAGAGAGACACTGAGGTGTGACACAGGAAAGAACAAGGTATTGGAGCTGTTTGCAGGCTCCAAATCGGACAAATCTCCAGCTCCAGATGAATTGTGTCCCAAGCTGCTGTGGAAGGCGAGGAAGTAGATTGCAGGGGCTCAGACGACAGATAATGTGGTTCTGCTGTTTCAGAAGGGTTGTAGACATAAGACATCATAAACGACAGACCAGTGAGTTTCACATCAGTGGTAGGTAATCCATTGGAGGAAATTCTGAAGGACAGCATCTATTTCCACTTGGAGAGGTTAGGTCAGCATGGCTTTATCGGAGGGAGGTCATGCCTAACAAATTTCATTGATTTTTTTTAGGAGGTGACCAGTTTTGTGGAGTCAGAGTCATAGAAGTTTACAGCATGGAAACAGGCCCTTTGGCCCAACTTAACCATGCTGCCCTTTTTATAGAAATCATAGAAATCATAGAAACCCTACAGTGCAGAAGGAGGCCATTCGGCCCATCGAGTCTGCACCGACCACAATCCCACCCAGGCCCTATCCCCACATATTTACTTGCTAATCCCTCTAACCTACGCATCTCAGGACTCTAAGGGGCAATTTTGAACCTGGCCAATCAACCTAACCCGCACATCTTTGGACTGTGGGAGGAAACCGGAGCACCCAGAGGAAACCCACGCAGACACGAGGAGAATGTGCAAACTCCACACAGACAGTGACCCGAGCCGGGAATCGAACCTGGGACCCTGGAGCTGTGAAGCAGCAGTGCTAACCACTGTGCTACCGTGCCGCCCAAATTTTTGTAACCCCTAAGCTAGTCCCACTTTCCCACGTTTGGCCCATATCCCTATAGACCCATCTTATACATGTAACTGTCTAAACGCTTTTTAAAAGACAAAATTGTACCCGCCTCTACTACTACCGCATCTGGCAGCTTGTTCTAGATACTGACCACCCTCTGTGTGAAAGAATTGCCCCTCTGGACACTTCTGTATCTCTACCCTCTCCCTTAAACCTATGCCCTCTAGTTTTAGACTCCCCTACCTTTGGGAAAAAATATTGACGTTCAAGCTGATCTATGCCCCTCATTATTTTATTGACTTCTATAAGATCACCCCTAAGCCTCCAACACTCCAGAGAATTACAGCACAGGAACAAGCCCTTCGGCCCTCCAAACCTGCACCAACCATGCTGAACTAAAACCCCCTACCCTTCTTATCCCTCCATTCCCATCCTATTCATGTATTTGTCAAGACGCCCCTTAAAAGTCACGACCATATCTGCTTCCACTACCTGCCCCGGCAGCGAGTTCCAGGCACGCACCACCCTCTGTGTTAAAAACATGCCTCATACATCTCCTTTAAACTTTGCCCCTCGCACCTTAAACCTATACTCCCCAAGTAAATGACTCTTCCACCCTGGGAAAAAGCTTCTGACTATCTACTCTATCCATGACCCTCATAACCTTGTAGACTTCTATCAGGTCGCCCCTCAACCTCTATCGTTCCAGTGAGTACAAACCAAGTTTCTCCAACCTCTCCTCATAGCTAATATGCTCCATACTAGGCAACATCCTGGTAACTCTTTTCTGTACACTGTACGCTCTCCATATAATTTAATATTATATTTTTCTAACAGAGTGACCAGAACTGTACACAGTATTCCAAGTGTGAAAGCCTTTGAAAAGGTCTCACATAGGAGTCTTATAAAGAAGGCAAATGAACATGGGATACAGAGTAACTTAATGAGGATTAAAAATTGGCTTAGTTGTTGTAGACAGAGGGTGATGACAGAAGGTTACTTTTGTGACTGGAAGCCAGCGTCTAGTCACGTACCACAGAGATCTGTGCTGGGTCTGATATTATTTGTCATTTATATTAATGGCACCAATGACTATGTTGAGGGGCTGGATGAGTAAGTTTTCAGATGACACAAAGATTGGTCGGGTGTTAATTATATATATGAATGTGTTGGGTCCAGGAAGATATAGATGGGATAGTCAAATGGGCAGATCAGGGGCAGATGGAATTTAACCCTGAAAAGTATGAGTTTGGAAGGAGTAATTTGACAAGGAAGTATTCAATGAATGGCATGACACTAAGAACTCTCTGAGGAAAAAAGGGACCTTGGCATGTTTGTACATAGATCACCGAAGGAAGAAGCACAATTAGTAGGGTGGTGAAAAAGTCATATGAAACACTTGCCTTTATTATTGGAGGCAGAGATTACAAAAGCAGGGAGGTTATGTTGGAGTTGTATCGGACTTTGGTGAGGCCACAGCTAGAGTCCTGTGTGCAGTTCTCGTCACCACATTATCCATCCACTAGGATGCTGCCTGGGATAGAACTGTTAAGTTATGAAGAGAGGTTGGAGAGGCTTGGGTTGTTCTCACTGGAGCAGAGAAGGCTGAGGGGCGAGCTGATCGAAGTGTACAAGATTCTGAGAGACATGAACAGAGTGAATAGGGAGAAGCTGTTCCCCTTAGTTGAAGGGTCAGTCACACGGGCCCAAGTTCAAGGTGAGAGGCAGGAAACTTAGGATGGATGTGAGGGAAAATGATTTTACCCAGAGGGTGGTGATGGTGTGGAATGTGCTGCCTTGGTGGGTGGTAGAGTCAGGTTGCCTCACATCCTTTCAAAAGTACCTGGATGAGCACTTGGTATGCCATAACATTCAAGGCTACGGGCCAAGAGGTGGTAACCAGAATTAGGTATGAAGGTCAGGGGATTCTCACGTATCAATGCAGACTTGACGGGCTGAAGGGCCTCTTCTGCACTGTTTCATTTTTCGATTCTGTGACTGAGAGGAAAGTGACTTGCTGGGATGGGTGGCAATATGTTTAAACATGTTAAAATTCAGGGTGCAGTACGAGGCCATTCGATCCATTGTATCCATACTGGTTGAAAAAGCAGAGTGCCACCTTCTAGCTCTGTGAGGTTCACACCACTCGGTGTGTGGAAATACTCCTCCTCAGCGCCCCCCACTCAATGTTCCCACAATTATTCTCAATCTTTGCTCCCTGGACATTGACCTCTCTGCAAATGAAAACCGATTCTTCCTAATCCACTCAATCCAGATACCTCCTGATGTTATATGTCAGAATGAAATCTCCCCTCCTGAATAAAATGTTCCAACATCTCATAGAATCCCACAGTGTGGAAGAAGGCCATTTGGCCCATCGAGTCTGCACCAACCACAGTCACACTAGGCCACATCCCCACAACCCCATGCACTTATATTGGCTATTGCCCCTGGAGGAAACTGGAGCACCCGGAGGAAACCCACGCAGACATGGGGAGAATGTGCAAACTCCACACAGACAGTGACCCAAGCCGGGAATCGAACCCGGGTCCCTGGCACTGTGAGGCAGCAGTGCTAACCACTGTGCCACCGTGCCGGCCATCCTCATCAATTGTCTCTACCAGACTCTTTTGGTGATGTGGTGACCAGAACTGTACACTGTACTCTATTTGTGCTCTAACAATTGTTTTATACAATTAGAGAAACACCTCCTTCCTCTTCTAATCGTGTCCTTGATCAATAAAGAAAAATCTCTACAGCATCATCTTGAGCACCTTATTTTCCTGTCGCGCTATCATCAGCAATCAATAGACATATACTCCAAGATCCCTCTGCTCCACCACTCACCTCAATATCCACCATTCATTGTGTGTTCTCCATCCAGTGTTTGTCCTCCCAAAACCCATTCCCTCACACTTCTCCACATTGAGTTCTATTGCTCACACATCTACCCACCTGACCAATCCATCGATATCTTCCTGCTGTTTACAGCTTTCTTCCTCACTATCAAGCGCATGAACGATTTTCATCTCTGCTGCAGACATCTTATTCATGTCCCCAACTTTTAATTCCATTTCATTGACACTACCACAAGAACACAAGGAACTCAGTACAGATCCCTCTGGAATTCCACTGGGAATAACCTTCCAATCTCAATAACCACACTACCCACAACCCTTTGCTTCTGACATTGAGACAATTGGCATCCAACTCTCCTTCCAATTTCCTGACGAGTGAGTCTTGTTTGACCTTGTCAAAGCTCTTGCTAAAACCCTTGTGGACTATATCATATATGTTACACTCATCAACTCTCCATGTTACTTTGCCAATCAATGTAATCAAGTTATTGAGACTTGACTTATTTGAACAAATCCATTCTGACTCAAATTTATTTAAACCTTCCCAAATGATGATTTCTATTATTTCACAGAATTATTTCCCATTATTTTCCCACCACAGACATGAGGCTGAATGCTCTGTAATTACTCCGGCTGTCTCTTAATCAATGTCATTACTTTTCCAGCTCCACATCTATAGGCACAGTTGATGGGTGAAGATGCTTTGTGTCTTTGTTACATCTTCCCTTGCTTTCCTCAGCAGCCTCCGGTATGAATTGTCTCTGCCTGGGGACATATCCACTTTCAAGGATGGTAAACATCTTCATATTTCCTCCCTCACTGAGCTAATCTCATTTAATATTTCACACACCTCTTCCTTAAAATAATGAAATAACAAAAATAAAATGCTGGAAATATACAGCAGGTCAGCCAGCATCTCTGGAAATAAACAGAGTTAATGTTTGGTGTTGTGATAACTCCTCTGCTCTGAAGATGGTTCGTCACAAAGGGTAACGTTATTCTGTTTCTCGCCGCAGAGGCTGCCTGACCAGCTGAGTATTTGCAGCCTCTTTTTATTTGGATTGCATCAGTACAGCGATGAACTGTGTGATTGTCCTTTCAGTCCTGGTAGTTCGACCATTCCTGAGACTGTTGTTCCAGTAAGACGTTGCTCCACACACGCCACAGGCTGGTTAAAAGGTAATTTCAGACTCTGTTACATCAGATTGACATTGACTGTCCAACACAATTCACACTGGAGACACTTTTCAATCTTTCTATTCCTCATTTCAGGATCTCATCCCAGTCTGCGTGAAGGGATAGTAAAGAGGACAGTTTGTTTTCACTGGAGTGGAAACACCTGTCGCTGGCACCAAGAAATAAAGATCAAACGCTGCTACAATTTCTTTGTTTATGAGTTGAAGAAGTCACCTGCCTGTTCCCTCGCTTACTGCACAGGTACATTGGTGTTTGGAAATGATGTAAAGAGAAAACTCTGGGATGTCCCAGCTCAGCAGCTCAACTGACAAAGTTACACGAGAGCCTCTGCTTTGTAAGGGACTGACACTCAAAGTATAATTTTTAGCAAAGGGAAATGATTCAGACACTCTGATAGCCCGTTTGTCGCCCTTCACTCACTCACTAACCTTCCTGCACAAGGAGGGAAATTAAAATAATTAATTCTCAAGGAGTTGTGGAATAGACATTTTGATAATGAAGATGTGATTGGGCATAGTCAACATGGATTAATCAATGGTGAATCACGTTTGACAAACATGTTGGAGGTTTGTGAGGATATTCCTAACATAATTGAGAAAAGTGGATGCAGTGTTCCTGGAGTTTCAGAAGGCTTTTGATCAGGTCAGCAATGGAAAGTTGGTCAACACAAATAAAGCATTGGGATAGGAGGTAATATACTGGCATCGATTAAAGATTGGTTAACAGGCAGAAAGCAGAGTGACAATAAACAGCTCATTCTGGCGTTAGCAGCCTCTGACCAGAGGGAACCACAAGGGTCAGAGCTTGGGCCCCAGCTGTTCACAATTTTGATCAATAATTTGGATGTGGGGACTAAATATGTTCTTCCAAAAGGGCTTAGTGAGTGGACAAGTAGATGTCAGATAGAATATAACGTAGAAAATATAAGGTTATGCTTACAATTTGCGAGGAGGAACAAGTGTGTGGAGTATTTCTGAAATGGTGCGAGATTAGGAATCCCTCGTCAAAGCACTGCTGCTTCACAGCTCCAGGGACCTGGGTTCGATTCCCGGCTTGGGTCAGTGTCTGTGTGGAGTTTGCA
Organism: Mustelus asterias; assembly: GCF_964213995.1. Taxonomy (NCBI): domain Eukaryota; kingdom Metazoa; phylum Chordata; class Chondrichthyes; order Carcharhiniformes; family Triakidae; genus Mustelus; species Mustelus asterias. The sequence goes on from NW_027590726.1 coordinate 138,028, forward strand.
CATTCTCCTCGTGTCTGCGTGGGTTTCCTCCGGGTGCTCCGGTTTCCTCCCACGGTCCAAAGATGTGCGGGTTAGGTTGATTGGCGATGCTAAAATTGCCCCTTCGTGTCCTGAGATGTGTAGGTTAGAGGGATTAGTGGGTAAAAATATATGGGGGTCGGGCCTGGTTGGGATTGTGGTCGGTGCAGACTCGTTGGGCCGAATGGCCTCTTTCTGTACTGTTGGGTTTCTATGATTCTATGATTCTTTCCAATAAATCACTAAAAGCTAGAATGCAGGAGCAATGAACAATTATGAAGCTAATGGTTTATTAGCTTCTATTGCCAGAGGGATTGAGTTCAGGAGTAGCAAAGTAGCAACGTTAGGGTCCCCAAGGTATGTTATGAACCCAGATTCAACCCCAACAATTCTTCTATTTTGACCTAAGTGTGAGGATAGGATTCTTCACTTTGGGACTCGAACCAGGGGACAGAATTTCAAAATATGGGTACGCCACTTAGGAGCAAGGGGAAGATTTTTTTTTAATTCATAAAATCCGAGGGTTGTGAATCCTCGGAATTCTCCATTGCAGAGGGCTGTGGAATCTCAGTCATCATGGATGCTAAAGGGACATTTGAATAGCAACGTAAATGAAGGAACTGAAGGTATGGTTGCTAAATTTGCTGTCACCACAAAGATAGGTAGGAAAGTAAATTGTGAAGAGGATATAAAAGGAGATTGATATGTGTGGACAGAAATCTGAAAAATGCAGTATAATGTGGGCATATATGAAAATTCAGGCAGTGCAGGGAGACACTGGCTTTCGAGCCAGAAACAATGGAGTGAAGGAGCTCATACCCCTTTTGTACCGCAACAACTTCTGTCAGGCAACTGCAAATAAAACTCCCACTGAAAATAACAGAACAGCAAACAAGGGAGTGGGGGAGGGAGTGTGGGGATTTAGGGGAGGGGACTCGGTCAGGAAGGGGTGGCAGAGGTGGGGGAGGGTTGGTCATGCAAGGGGTGCAGGGTTTGGTTATGGAAGTGGGGGGGTTGTTGGATCGGTCACGGGGGCTGGAGTGTTTGCTCATGGGGGGGTGGGGGTTGTGTGCAGTCAGACTGTTAAGTCAGTTTTTTTTGGTGGGGGGGGGGGGGGGGGGGGGGCGGGGGGGCGGTGCATGAGGGCACTAGCCAGTTCATGTAGAGGATTGGCCAGGGTATGCGGGGAGTGGGTGTAGCAGTCTGGTCGGACACGGGGTCAGGGTGTTGGTTCACATCGGCAATGGTTATGGGGGGGGGGGATTGGCAGGGGTGGGGTTTGGGTTTCTTACTGACAGCTGATTTGTGCAAGAGTCAGTTAGGGGGTCAGGAGTGTGTGTACTATCCTGTATAAAGGGTCCCGTGTTGGGGGTCCTGTTTGGGGGTGTGGGCTGCCTCGCATGGGCTATCCAGTGTGGAGTGTGGGATGACCCATGTGGGTCCAGTCTGGTTCGAAGTCACATTCGGACGATTGCAGAGACAGTTTTGCCTCTACAATATCATTGGCTGAGCTCTCACAATGGTTTGAATCTGAGTTTGGCGATTGGTGAGAACAATGTCAAGTATTCACCATGGTGACAGCGTCTGTGTGGATGGGCAGAGTTCATGTTTGACTTACAGACTCCTGTTCCTCACTGTATTTTGTGTTCGTGTTGGATGTTGCTCTCACACATTCTCTCACCTTTCTGTTCCTCATTCACAGAAGCTGGTCCAGTTCCAACCCAACCGCCCACACCACAGACCAGCCCGCCTTATGATTCGCCTCATTGGAACGTTACAGCAGCATCAGGTATTAGCATTTTGAAAATCAAACTGAGAGAAGGGTTGCTATGGACAGAGTGGGCGAGGGGAGTGAGATGGATTGTGTGAGGGGAGTGGGATTCTGTTCCAATCATTTTGCTATCAGTGCATGTTTATTTTGTCATTGGTGTTTGTGGTCACCCAGAAAGTGTGACTGGTCAGAATCAATAGAAAAGCTTCAGATGATTGAAATGTAGAGAGATTGGTGAACTGGGAGGTACAGAGGGACCTGGCTGTCCTGCTCCATAAATCACCACATCACGATAATGGTCTCATCAGTGGTTAGGACAGAAGTGAAATGTTGGTCTTGTCAGGGCAATGGAATGTAATGTGAGCACGTTTTACTGCAGCTGTACAGGGTCTTGGTGGGACCACATCATAAAATCTGGGCACAGTTTTGGTCTCCCTATTTGAATAAAGATACAGGCCGGGACTCTCGGGCCCACTGTGCTGCAAACCGGGACACAGCAGCTGGGGGCCTTTAGCGAGCGCCGGTCGCGAGTCTCTCAAGTGTTTTTTTGTCAGCACAATCAGCTCCGTGCCGAAAGTCAGGACTTCTGACGAAGGGTCCGAGCTGGAACTCTGGTGAAGGGTCATCCAGACTCGAATCGTTAGCTCTATTCTCTCTCCACAGATGCCTGTCAGACCTGCTGAGATTTTCCAGCCTTTTCTGTTTTGTTTTGAAAGATTGGATAGGCTGGGTTTGTTGTCTTTTGAAGAGGTGAGCATTGATTGGTTGATCTAGATAGTGTGGATGGGAAGGGACAATTTACCTTTGCAGAGTGTTTAGTAACTGTGGGAAGGGGCGGGGGTACAGATTGAGAGTTATTGGCTAAAAATTTAAAGGGGAAATGAAAAGAAAATATTTTCAGCCAAAGGGTGGTCAGGGTTTGGAAATCACTGACTGAAAGGGAGTAGGAGGCTGTGCGATCATTCAGATCCCTATGTTCCTGTAGGGGAGACTGCAAGGGCGGCCATGAGAGTGAGAATGCATCATGGACCTTCACATTCACACCACAGCTCCAATCACAGGCTGTTCCTCTGCCACATTTGCTGTGATTGGTGGAGCAGCAACTTGCAGATTTTTAAATTGGACATTATTGGGGTTTGAACATTGGCTGCATGTGTGACATGATGGGGAAGAAAGTGGTCTCCGCACTTGGATCAGATTGCACAAGGTTCTAATTCACTCACTGGATAATTGACCAACTATTTCTTTAAAGATTTTGCCACTCTTGCTTTTTCATTTCTCTTTCATATGCTCACCCACACAGACATTCTCCATATCCTGCTGTATCTCTCTCCCTCACTCACACATTCTCTATATCCTGCTGTATCTCTCTCTCTCACTCACACATTCTCTATATCCTGCTGTATCTCTCTCTCTCTCTCACTCACACATTCTCTATATCCTGCTGTATCTCTCTCTCTCACACACATTCTCTATATCCTGCTGTATCTCTCTCTCTCACTCACACATTCTCTATATCCTGCTGTATCTCTCTCTCTCACACACATTCTCTATATCCTGCTGTATCTCTCTCACTCACACATTCTCTATATCCTGCTGTATTTCTCTCTCTCTCTCTCACTCACACATTCTCTATATCCTGCTGTATCTCTCTCTCACTCACACATTCTCTATATCCTGCTGTATCTCTCTCTCACTCACATATTCTCTATATCCTGCTGTATCTCTCTCTCACTCACACATTCTCTATATCCTGCTGTATCTCTCTCTCTCACTCACACATTCTCTATATCCTGCTGTCTCTCTCTCTCACTCACACATTCTCTATATCCTGCTGTCTCTCTCTCTCACTCACACATTCTCTATATCCTGCTGTATCTCTCTCTCTCACTCACACATTCTCTATATCCTGCTGTATCTCTCTCTCTCACACACATTCTCTATATCCTGCTGTATCTCTCTCTCTCACTCACACATTCTCTATATCCTGCTGTATTTCTCTCTCTCTCTCACTCACACATTCTCTATATCCTGCTGTATCTCTCTCTCTCACTCACACATTCTCTATATCCTGCTGTATCTCTCTCTCTCACTCACACATTCTCTATATCCTGTATATATTCTGTATATCAGAACTCCCACTCATCTGATGAAGGAGCAGCGCTCAGAAAGCTTGTGGCTTGTGCTACCAAATAAAACTGTTGGACTTTAGCCTGGTGTTGTGAGACTTCTTACTGTGCTTACCCCAGTCCACTGGAGCAAGCTGAGAGGGGTGATTGAAGGCAGCAGTGTTGGTAAGAGATTAATTGGATTAATTGAATTGTTTATTTATTTAATTAGTCAGCTAGTGTGTGTATTTTTTTGGCCTTTACTTTAACAGCAGTTTTTCAAGTTTAAAGTGAAAACTAGAAGTGGGCAGCAAAGGAGTCTGGGAAGGGTTTCTTTAAGCGCGTGAAGTATTAAAGGTAGGCTGCAGTATACAGCGGGCAGCGTCGGGAGCGGGCAGCGTAGTGTGTGGGAAGCAGAGTGTGAGCTATAAGACTTTGGCTCACAGGGCTTGAGTGTGTGGGAAGCAGAGTGTGAGCTATAAGACTTTGGCTCACAGGGCTTGAGTGTGTGGGAAGCAGAGTGTGAGCTATAAGACTTTGGCTCACAGGGCTTAGGCTGAAAGGGCGAGTAGGGGTGAGTTTGAATTCATTTTTGCACTTTCTACCTGGTACTGGCAAGGTATCTAGAGGGGATGGGTGTGCAGGCAGTGCAATGTTCCTCTTGCACTATGTTTGAGGTGAGGGACGACGACAGTGTCCCTACTGATTACACCTGTGGGAAGTGCACCCATCTGCAGCTCCTCCAAAACCGTGTTAGGGAACTGGAGCTGGAGTTGGATGAACTTAGGATCATCAGGGACGCAGAGATGGCCATAGACACAAGCTTTAGGAATACAGTTACTCCGAGGATTGAAAACAGATGGGTGACGGTGAGAGGGGCTGGGAGGAAGCAGTCCGTGCAGGGATCCCCGGTGGTCATTCCCCTTAGCAACAAGTATTCCGCTTTGGATACGGTTGAGGGGGATGACATACCAGTGGGGAGCCGCAGTGAGAGGATCTCCAGCACTGTGTCCGTCTCTGTGGCTCGGGAGGGAAAGGGGGAGAGCGGGAGGGCGATAGTTATTGGGGACTCGTTAGTTAGAGGGATAGATAGGAGGTTCTGTGGCAGCAAAAGAGACTCACGGATGGTATGTTGCCTACCGGATGCCAAGGTCCGTGATGTCTCAGACCGTGTTTTCCAGATTCTGAAGGGGGAGGGGAAACAGTCACAAGTCGTGGTGCACATTGGTACCAATGACATAGGTAAGAGAAGGGACGGGGATTTAAAGCAGGAATTTCTGGAGCTGGGCTGGAAGCTGAGAGCCAAGACAAAACATGTGGTCATCTCTGGTACATTGCCGGTACCACGTGATAGCGAGTTGAGGAACAGGGAGAGAGTGCAGTTAAATATGTGGTTGCAGGGATGGTGTAGGAGGGAGGGTTTCAGATACGTGGATAATTGGAACACGTTCTGGGGAAGGTGGGACCTGTACAAACAGGACGGGGTGCACCTGAACCAGAGGGGCACCAATATCCTCGGAGGGAAATTTGTTACGGCTCTTCAGGGGGGTTTAAACTAATTTGTCAGGGGAGTGGGAAAGGGAGTTGTAGTCCAGAAGTCAGAGAGGGTGGTGAGGTATTGGGGAAGGTATCAGGGTCAAGGGTGGGTACTGGTAGACAGGAAGGTGGGTTGAAGTGTGTCTACTTCAATGCAAGGAGCATCCGGAACAAGGTAGATGAACTTGGGGCGTGGATTGGTACTTGGGACTACGATGTTGTGGCCATTACGGAGACGTGGGTAGAACAAGGACAGGAATGGTTGTTGGACGTTCCGGGGTATAGATGTTTCACTAAGTGTAGGGAAGCTGGTAAAAGAGGTGGAGGAGTGGCATTGTTAATCAAGGATAGTTTAACGGCTGCGGAAAGGCACTTCGTGGGGGATCTGCACACTGAGGTAATATGGGCTGAAGTTAGAAATAGGAAAGGAGCGGTCACGTTGCTAGGAGTTTACTATAGGCCCCCAAATAGTAATAGAGATGTGGAGGAAGAAATTGCTAAGCAGATTATGGATATGTGTGGGGGTCACAGGGTAGTTGTCATGGGGGACTTTAACTTTCCAAATATTGATTGGAACCTTTGTAGGTCAAATAGTTTGGATGGGGCAGTTTTTGTGCAGTGTGTGCGGGAGGGTTTCCTGACACAATATGTGGATGGGCCGACTAGAGGTGAGGCCACATTGGATTTGGTACTGGGAAATGAACCGGGCCAAGTGTTAGATTTGGTTGTGGGAGAGCAATTTGGAGATAGTGACCACAATTCGGTGTCTTTTGTTATTGCAATGGAGAGGGATAGGGCCGTACGGCAGGGCAAGGTTTACAATTGGGGGAGGGGTAATTATGATGCGATTAGGCAAGAATTAGGGGGCATAAGTTGGGAACAGAAACTGTCAGAGAAAGGAACTAATGAAAAGTGGAACTTTTTCAAGGAACAAATACTGGATGTCCTTGATAGGTATGTTCCTGTCAGGCAGGGAGGAAATGGCCGAGTGAGGGAACCATGGTTCACAAAAGAGGTGGAATGTCTTGTGAAAAGGAAGAGGGAAGCTTATGTAGGGATGAGGAAACAAGGTTCAGATGGCTCGATTGAGGGTTACAAGTTAGCAAGGAATGAGCTGAAAAAGGGGCTTAGGAGAGCTAGGAGGGGACATGAGAAGTCCTTGGCGGGTCGGATCAAGGAAAACCCCAAGGCTTTTTAATCTTATGTGAGGAATAAAAGAATGACCAGGGTGAGGTTAGGGCCGGTCAAGGACAGTAGTGGGAACTTGTGTATGGAGTCAGTAGAGATAGGCGAGGTGATGAATGAATACTTTTCTTCAGTGTTCACCAAGGAGAGGGGCCATGTTTTTGAGGAAGAGAAGGTGTTACAGGCTAATAGGCTGGAGGAAATAGATGTTCGGAGGGAGGATGTCTTGGCAGTTTTGAATAAACTGAAGGTCGATAAGTCCCCTGGGCCTGATGAAATGTATCCTAGGATTCTGTGGGAGGCAAGGGATGAGATTGCAGAGCCTTTGGCGCTGATCTTTGGGTCCTCGCTGTCCACGGGGATGGTGCCAGACGACTGGAGAATGGCGAATGTTGTTCCTCTGTTTAAGAAAGGGAATAGAAATGACCCTGGTAATTATAGACCGGTTAGTCTTACTTCGGTGGTTGGTAAATTGATGGAAAGGGTCCTTAGGGACGGGATTTACGACCATTTAGAAAGATGCGGATTAATCCGAGATAGTCAGCACGGATTCGTGAAGGGCAAGTCGTGCCTCACAAATTTGATAGAATTTTTTGAGGAGGTAACTAAGTGTGTTGATGAAGGTAGGGCAGTTGATGTCATATACATGGATTTTAGTAAGGCGTTTGATAAGGTCCCCCATGGTCGGCTTATGATGAAAGTGAGGAGGTGTGGGATAGAGGGAAAGTTGGCCGATTGGATAGGTAACTGGCTGTCTGACCGAAGACAGAGGGTGGTGGTCGATGGAAAATTTTCGGATTGGAGGCAGGTTGCTAGCGGTGTGCCGCAGGGATCAGTGCTTGGTCCTCTGCTCTTTGTGATTTTTATTAATGACTTAGAGGAGGGGGCTGAAGGGTGGATCAGTAAATTTGCTGATGACACCAAGATTGGTGGAGTAGTGGATGAGGTGGAGGGCTGTTGTAGGCTGCAAAGAGACATAGATAGGATGCAAAGCTGGGCTGAAAAATGGCAAATGGAGTTTAACCCTGATAAATGTGAGGTGATTCATTTTGGTAGGACAAATTTAAATGTGGATTACAGGGTCAAAGGTAGGGTTCTGAAGACTGTGGAGGAACAGAGAGATCTTGGGGTCCATATCCACAGATCTCTAAAGGTTGCCAGTCAAGTGGATAGAGCTGTGAAGAAGGCCTATAGTGTGTTAGCTTTTATTAACAGGGGGTTGGAGTTTAAGAGCCGTGGGGTTATGCTGCAACTGTACAGGACCTTGGTGAGACCACATTTGGAATATTGTGTGCAGTTCTGGTCACCTCACTATAAGAAGGATGTGGAAGCGCTGGAAAGAGTGCAGAGGAGATTTACCAGGATGCTGCCTGGTTTGGAGGGTAGGTCATATGAGGAAAGGTTGAGGGAGCTAGGGCTGTTCTCTCTGGAGCGGAGGAGGCTGAGGGGAGACTTAATAGAGGTGTATAAAATGATGAAGGGGATAGATAGAGTGAACGTTCAAAGACTATTTCCTCGGGTGGATGGAGCTATTACAAGGGGGCATAACTATAGGGTTCGTGGTGGGAGATACAGGACGGATATCAGAGGTAGGTTCTTTACGCAGAGAGTTGCTGGGGTGTGGAATGGACTGCCTGCAGTGATAGTGGAGTCAGACACTTTAGAAACATTTAAGCGGTTATTGGATAGGCACATGGAGCACACCAGGATGATAGGGAGTGGGATAGCTTGATCTTGGTTTCAGATAAAGCTCGGCACAACATCGTGGGCCGAAGGGCCTGTTCTGTGCTGTACTGTTCTATGTTCTATGTTCTATGTTCTATCTCCACATTATCTCTCTCTCATACTCACAGACATTCTCTATATCCTGCTGTATCTCTCACTCATACTCACACAGTCTCTATATTTTGCTGTATCTCTCTCACTCGCCCACATCGGATGACACGTTGGCACAGTGGTTAGCACTGCTGTCTCACAGTGCCAGGGATTCAGGTTTAATTCCGGCCTCGGTTACTGTCTGTGTGGAGTCTGCACATTCTCCCCGTGTCGACATGGGTTTGCTCTATGTGCTCCGATTTCCTCCCACAGTCCAAAGATGTGCGGGTTAGGTGGATTGGCCATACGGTTTCTCTCTCTCTTACACTCTATCTCTATATCTTGCTGTATATCTCTCTCTCTCACACACACACATTCTCTATATCTCGTTATACCTCTCTCTCTCAAACAGACATATTCCCTCGAGCTTGTTGTTGTATCTCTCTCTCTCTCACACACGCACTCTCTATCTTGCTGTATCTCTCTCTCACACTCACATTTCCTATATCTTGCTGTATCTGTCTCTCACATCGGACACATTCCCTCTAGCCTGTTATATCAAATATGCAAACATTCTTTACCTTTCCGTATCTTATAGAGGCCTATAAAATAATGAGGGGCATAGATCAGCTCGATCGTCAACATCTTTTCCCAAACGAAAAAGGACAAAGTTTAAAACGAGAGGGCATAGGTTTAAGGTGAGAGGGGAGAGATACAAAAGTGTCCAGAGGGGCAATTTTTTCACACAGAGGGTGGTGAGTGTCTGGGACGAGCTGCCAGAGGTAGTAGTGGAGGCGGGTACAATTGTGTCTTTTAAAAAGCATTTAGACAGTTACATGGGTAAGATGGGTATAGAGGGATATGGACCAAGCACGGGCAATTGGGACAAGCTTAGTGGTTTTTAAAAAAAGGCAGGAATGAACAAGTTGGGCCGAAGGGCCTGTTTCCATGCTGTAAACCTCTCTATGACTCTATGACTCTCCCTCACACACATACACGTTCTCTATATCTCGCTGTATCTCTTTCGCAGTAAGAGTTTTAACAACACCACATTAAAGTCCAACAGGTTTACTTGGTAGCAAATGCCATTATCTTTCGGAGCGCTGCTCCTTCCTCAGATGGAGTGGATATCTGGTGTCACTAAAACTCTTACTGTGTTCACCCCAGTCCAACAGCAGCATCTCCACATCATGACTACCATCTCTTTCACACACAGACATTTGCTATGTCTTGCTGTATCTTTCTTTCACACTCACACATTCTTTGTATTTTGCCGTTTCTCTCCCTTACACACAGTCATTCTCTATCTTCCTGTATCTCAGTGTCACAGCTGTTTGCACTATTTCCTCACAGCACCAGGGACATGGGTTCGATTCCTGGCTTGGGTCACTGTCTGCACGTTCTCCCTGTGTCTGCATGGGTTTCCTCCGGGTGCACCGGGTTCCTCCCACAGTCTGAAAGATGTGCAGGTTAGATGCATTGGCTGTGCTAAATTCTCTCTGTGTATCTGAACAGGTGCCAGAGATTGAGATTTTCACAGTAATTTCATTGCCGTAAATTAATGTAAGCCTACTTGTAACAATAATAATTAAACTTAAAATAACCTTAAACTCTCACATTCTCAATATCTTGCAAACACTAGCCTTAAATTTGATTGAATGTTTTGAGTATCATAGATTCATAGAAATCCTACAGTACAGAAAGAGGCCCCTCGGCCCATCGAGTCTGCACCGACCACAATCCCACCCAGGCCCTACCCCCATATCTCTACATATTTTACCCACTAATCCCTCTAACCTGTGCATCTCAGGACACGAAGGGGCAATTTCAGCATGGCCAATCAAACCTAACCCGCACATCTTTGGACTGTGGGAGGAAACCGGTGCACCCGGAGGAAACCCACGCAGACACGAGGAGAATGTGCAAACTCCACACAGACAGTGACCCGAGCCGGGAATCGAACCCAGGTCCCTGGTGCTGTGAAGCAGCAGTGCTAACCACTGTGCTACCATGTGTCGTTGACTGACGTGTTAGTTGACTAGGTGTGTAGACGAGGGGTCAATGTAGTTTATATGGATTTCAGCAAAGCCTTTGACAAAGTCCCACATGGGACACTTGTAAAGAAGGTAAATTCATATGAGATAGAGGGTTATTTGATCAAGTGGATTCAAAATACACTCAGTTGCAGGAGACAGAGGGTGATAACAGAATGCTGCTTTTGTGACTAGAATCCAGTGTGCAGCAACGTACCACAGGGATCTGTGTTGGGTCCCCTATTATTCATTATTTATATAAATGACATTGACTATGTGGGGAGTAGGGTTAGTAAGTTTGCGGATGACACAAAGATTGGACAGGTGCTTAACAGTGAGGCAGAGCGTCTTGGGCTACAGGAAGACATAGACAAAATGGGCAGATAAGTGGCAGATGGGATTTAACCCTGAAAAATGTGAGGTGATACACTTTGGAAGGAGTAATTTGACAAGAAAGTATTCAATGAATGGTAGGACACTCGGAAGTTCTGTGGAACAAAGGGACCTTGGTGTATTTGTCCACAGATCTCTGAAAGCGGAAGGGCAGGTTAGTAGGGTGGTGAAAAAGTCATATGGGATACCTGCCTTTATCAATCGAGGCATAGATTACAAAAGCAGAGAACTTATGTTGCAACTTTGGTGAGTACACAGCTAGAGCACTGTGTGCAGTTCTGCTCACCACATTATCGGAAGGATGTGATTGCATTGGAGGTGGTGCAGAGAAGATTCACCAGGATGCTGCCTGATGTGGAACATTTAAGTTATGAAGAGTGGTTGTGTCGGCTTGGGTTATTTTCGTTGGAGCAGACAAGGCTGAGGGGAGACCTGATCGAGGTATACAAGCTTATGAGAGACATGGACAGAGTGGATAAGGAGCAGTTGTTCCCCTTAGTTGAAGGGTCAGCCACAAGGGGACATAGGTTGAAAGTGAGGGGCAGGGGGTTTAGGGGGAATGTGAGGAAAATCTTTTATACCCAGAGGCTGTCAATGGTTTGGAATGTGCTGCCTGGGAGGGTGGTGGAGGCGGGATGCCTCACATCCTTTAAAAAATACCTGGATGAGCACTTGGCATGTCATAACATTCAGGGCGATGGACCAAGTGCTGGCAAATGGGATTAGGTCGGAGTTCAGGTGTTTCTAATGTGTCAGTGCGGACTCGTTGGCCTGAAGGGTTTCTTCTGCACTCTATGATTCTATGAAATGGAAACACACTGGAGGCAGTATTACCGTGTATTTGGCCGCGATGCTTTAGTAAAGTCAGGCGGAAAGCACTGAGCACAATTGGCACCATTTGTTTGCAACCGGCGCCATTTTACAAGTGCTGCATTTCCAGCGCGGTCAGCCTCACACCACAGATGGGCAAGAGGTAAGTTAACATATAGAAATGTATTATAATGATGTTTTACATCGGCTTAGTGAGTCTGACACTCAATCATCTGGGCCCACCTCTCTTTATGATCTCTCTCCAGCGAGAAATAGACATGCTCTGCATGAATGGGAAAGAGTC